>NW_013666355.1:167910-170617 GCF_000517525.1 Limulus polyphemus | reverse complement strand
CTTCAGCAGATATTTCTTTTGCAACATCTCAACCAACAATTGGTCCAGTTATCAACGCTATTTTCAAGTTTTGAACAACTCGACTTTCAAGATCTAAGTATCAACATGAGCCGATGTTTCCGTTTATCAACGTTATATTTTAAGATCTGTGCAAGAACTCAACTAACAGATGTTTCCGCATATAAAGACTATCTTTAATATTGCACAATTAAGATGAATTAATTTATGTACTATGAACATACCTTCAGTCTGAATTCATTACGTTCTGACGTTTAATTTGAAAGGCATTATATATTTTATAGTTAAACATTCCTTAACGATTCACAAAAGTATCGTTAACCACGATAAGATCTATACCAGTTGTTTAGTATATTTCTACTGGAATAATATACATTTCCAAATGGTTCTTGAGCCTTTATTGAAAATAAACAGTATGTAATTTATATTAAAATACATTATACTAAAGTTACTTTTAAACTGACACCTAAGAATAACAAAAATTTAGAAAACAAATCCTTACTATTTGAAATATTACCGCTAATAGTATGCTCAAATAAAATGATGCCACGTATTAAATAATTGAGCAGACTTCGATTATGTAAAATAAATATAACTTGTTACATAATTTAATGCACAGAACTTGCATGTTACTGTGATCTCCTGGTTAATAGGTTTAGCAATCATGATAAAAAATATTTTTATTAACTGTAAATATTTGTAACATTTATGTAGACTTTCGAGAGAAGTTGATAATTCTTTGCGGTTGTTTAATTGCAGAAATGGAAATATACTCAGATAAAAATACAAAAGGTGTTGTTAATAAAGTGGCTCAGCGGTAAATCAGCGATCTTCGTGGTGGGCACAGCACAGATTGTCCATTGTGTAGCTTTGCACTTAACAACAATAAACAATTAAAATATTAGATAAAATGTAAGTACCTTAATTTTCCATACGAACGCTTAAAATTCCCCAGTAAATATTAAAATTCCAAACAAAACTTAAATAAGGTATTTCGTACTAAAACTACACATACTATATGCTATAAACTATATAATACTGTGTGCTACACTACCATCCTGCAATGCTCATTAGTTGGGCAAATCTAAAATTCAACAAAAGTTTTTCGTTTGATATAAAGGTTCTGCTATGAACATTGGATAAACAGATACCATATAACCAGAAACGTTCGATGAGACAGAAGAATGAAATGTAGAAATTAAGATCATAGGAAGTGATAAAGATGTAAGTGAATTATGGGCGGAATTTGGGACGAAAATGGGGGGAGGGGACTAAATATAAATACATTTAAATACGCAATATTAGACTTCATAAAGTTGGATTTTGTATGTATTACTTTTGATTGTACAAAACCTATCAGACTGGTTGCCTGACAGTTGTCGACGACACAACCTCACGATTACACGATAATTTTATTTTTCATTGGCCAATATTAAAAGGGGCAGTTGTTCACTTATTCTATTCAAAACATTTTATATGCTAGAAAAATTATTAATAAGTTAGATACACTAAGAAATTTATTTTACAATATACAGAGAAGGATAATTGGAGTTTTAAAATTGAAGGTCACTTTCTACGTACGTGGGCTAAGAGGTTAAGTCGGAGACACTTTGAACTTAAGTAATTTGGAACTTCCAGTTGTAGGGAAGTCAGCTAGCCAGCAATAACGCTGTCACAAAGTATATGTTCAACTGTATGAACCGGATAGCGGGATTGCCTGTCAATTCATAACGCTCCTACGTGAAAGTGTGATGCCATGTTTCAAACCCCTGACCTTTCGATCCGCAGCCATACACACTAACTATCAGGCCAGTCGACTTTATACTATAAACTAAAAACTTTAGATGTAACATGAAGAGCCAAGCCACCGTAAGTTATTTCATAGCTTATGATGTTGAAAATAGTTTTAAACAAAATATATATTCTATTACTGTAATTGGTCGTAAAAAAAACAAGAATATAGAATATATTTTTTATAAATCTGAATTCCGATTTCTAGTGTTGCAAGTCCGCAGACATACCGCTGTGCCACTGCTGGTGGTGGGGGGACAGCTGAGCCTAAGTATGCACAGAAAAAAATAATACTACCATACTACCCGTACACACACATACATAGTTATTTACTAAATAAATAGATAAATAAAACTTTCCACAAACTATTGCAACTATTCTACAATAATAATTAATTTACACATATTCTATTCCATATCAACTCTATAAAATGATCATTGATAATAATAAATTCCCTAAATGCTACATTTTTTCTATTTTGTGGATACATTGATAACATAGAAAATTCAATACATATAATTTAAAACTAACAGATGTTACAATTTTCCATAATTTTATTTTTACATTCAGCATAAGTTCAGAAAAGAAAAAAAAAACTATGTTTTCGAGGATGTAAAAACAAATCCCAGTTTACTGAAATCATCTATCGTAGTTACTTGTATAAAATTGTTAATTAAAGTAAAAACAACAACAAACAAACACATAATTATAAATATTTAAGAGCACCATATCAGTATTAAAATATTTTATAAAAATTGTAAAGCATATTTTAAAACCCATTAGCAGTAACAATTCATTACTACATTTGAAAGAGATATTACTAAGGCAATTGTAAAACTGGTGCTTGTCATTACATATATATATTAATATCTTCTTAAAAAATCGATCTTATGAATTT
>NW_013666355.1:164729-167012 GCF_000517525.1 Limulus polyphemus | reverse complement strand
GTTACTCTGTGTACCTCCGATTACACATCCCTGCTATTACTCTCCGTACCTCCGATTACACATCCCTACTGTTACTCTGTGTACCTCCGATTACACATCCCTGCTATTACTCTCCGTACCTCCGATTACACATCCCTACTGTTACTCTGTGTACCTCCGATTACACATCCCTGCTATTTCTCTGTGAACCTCTGACCTTGTTTTTCTGCTTTCGAAAATATTTTGCTACAACTGAATTATTGTTTCTTTCAACATATCGTGTATGTAAAACTTAGCATCTGCTCGTGGCTTTACAACAAAACTTGACTTTCACATAAGTTCTAAAATGCATAGAAAGAGAAAATGCAATTTTTGAGATTCTGCATAATTCTGTGCTGAATATGCTGCATTCGTTCAGGTTTGAGGTATAAACTCATCAGTATTCAAGTAGCGTTACTTTATGTATACGTGAACCAACAATGTTACTGTAGAAACCATTTTCGTGTTAACTTTATATATATATATATATGTATTTATGTGTGTGTGTTTGTATATATATAAATATATATATATATATGTTATTGTATAAATCATCCGTCTCACATTTTAGTTATGCCTGTCAGGATTTCCAAAAGTGATCTTTAACAAGAATATCACTTTGGTAGTAACAATAAGCACGTGCATGCGTTAATAACTTGAACGTGAGCGTGATATACCATCAGCTAAAAAGAAGGAATTTTAGATGTTAACTGAACGGATGACATTTAACGTGTCATTATCAACCTTACAACGTACAAGATAATACACTAAATTAACAAATAATTATCATAAATAACTTTTAGACGTTAACTGTTTGTATTATCTCTGCTCGACGATGGGGGTATAATTTTCACTCGCCTGTGTGTGTGAACAGTATAACTAAATGCGTCTTCATTTTATGTTGATCAAATTTGGTACGAAGATTGAATGTCCCCAGTAATCAGTTGATTCGCTTTTGGTGAACGCATGTCAGAGGTCAAGGCTACACTGAAGTCAACCAATTACTCAAAATGTTTTTTTTTTATCTGATTTCGGGTGTGTGTGTATCCCACATAGACCAGTTGATTAACTTTGGATAAACATAGCTATAAAGTCAATATCACAGTAAAAATCAACCACTTTCGTCACAATGGTATAAGGGATTTTGAAAAACGATCAAACTGGAGAACATTTTGAAAAAGAAAGAGAACCTTTGCACATAGAGCTACACTTCTGAGGGTGAATAATTGTTTGGTGTATGTTGTAGATTGGATACTGCAAAAATAAAAAAAACAATGCAGAGCGGGGGTTTGTACTTTCTCAATGCCTTTCTTGTTTGTAATGTACTTTTTTGAGGGAACTGTTGATTCTTTTTTTTTATAACTGAGAAATATCTTTCGCGAAAATGGTTTCAAGTGGAAATAATTTTGTGTTAAACCGTCTGTAAAATATTTTAGGTACATATATATACTATTATCTGAAGCTTTTATAAACGTATAACGATTTAGTATGGTTGTCAATGCAGATAGAGTTTGTAATATTCTTTAAAATTGAAAACAAAACCATTGTTGAGTTGGGCTGCTATAGGTCAGCAGAATATTCTTGCGAAAAAGTATTTGCAGTTCAATGATTTATATTCATTAGGAGAAGAATAATGTTTTGTGTTTCTTTAAATCTTCGAGAAACTATATATAAACAATAACATTTACACGTAAAGACATTAATAAAAATAAATATTTATTCTAAAAATTTCTTCACGTCTTGTATAGAAGTCGGGACTCCTTTTGAGAGTACAAAAAAAATTAAGCATGTTAAAAATTAAAACAAATACTTTTGTATCTTAAAGATGATTGAAACTACAAATACTATTTTTTCTATCAGGACTTTTGTTGTTTCGTCACATTCAAACCAAGAAAAATAGTACACATTACGAACTACTTAACGTTGCTGTTTCGTCACATTCAAACCAAGAAAAACAATACACATCACGAACTACTTAACATTGCTGTTTCGTCACATTCAAACCAAGTAAAACAATACACATTAAGAACTACTTAACATCGCTGTTTCGTCACATTCAAACCAAGAAAAACAATACACATTAAGAACTACTTAACATCGCTGTTTCGTCACATTCAAACCAAGAAAAACAATACACATTAAGAACTACTTAACATTGCTGTTTCGTCACATTCAAACCAAGAAAACAATACACATTAAGAATTACTTAACATTGACTGTTTACGTACACATTCAAACCAAGTAAAACATACACATTAAGAACTA
>NW_013666355.1:160672-164708 GCF_000517525.1 Limulus polyphemus | reverse complement strand
CTACTTAACATCGCTGTTTCGTCACATTCAAACCAAGAAAAACAATACACATTAAGAACTACTTAACATCGCTGTTTCGTCACATTCAAACCAAGAAAAACAATACACATTAAGAACTACTTAACATTGCTGTTTCGTCACATTCAAACCAAGTAAAACAATACACATTAAGAACTACTTAACATCGCTGTTTCGTCACATTCAAACCAAGAAAAACAATACACATTAAGAACTACTTAACATTGCTGTTTCGTCACATTCAAATTAAGAAACAAACAAACAAAGAACTACTTAACATTGCTGTTTCGTCACATTCAAACCAAGAAAAAAATACACATTAAGAACTACTTAACATTGCTATTTCGTCACATTCAAATCAAGAAACAATACACATTAAGAACTACTTAACATTGCTATTTCGTCACATTCAAATCAAGAAACAAACAAAAAAGGAACTACTTAACAAAGGTGTTATTTAAGAATATCAAACTATTTAAAGATAACCTTTAACCATGACACTTCTTCCATTGAAGTTTTAAGTTACATGAAACGAAATAAGTTAGACCGTTACTCTACTAAGCCTTGTTCGTCAACAACACTAAGCTAAACACTTTGTTTGTTTGATTCGGAGCAAAACCATACTGAGCTATCTGCTGTGTCTACCAGCAGGGAATCGGATCCTGGATTTTAGCGTTGTAAGTCCGTAAACTTACCACTGTCTCACCGGGGAACAAGTTAAACATAACACTGAGACAAGAGGTACATCAGATATAATTTGAACATTCAACATTTATACCCTGTCCACATCTTGTGAAAGGAAGAAGTTGCCAAGCCTAATATGCTGTTTTACTTAAGTACAGGATATATATTAAGTTTCTTATATTATTAAACGACATTTATCGTGAATATTTGCTTTGTAACCAAGAGGGGAAAGTCACAGACAACAGTAAGAAAATAAAAATACAGGAACATAAATAACTCAGTTTACATTTCATACTAAGGAGAAATAGATACTTTATTCAAAAGGTTATGAACAAAAGAAAAAATTACATAAGAAAACAATGTATATTACGTTTTGTTGAGAATACCACTGCATGTGTATATTGAACTAAAAATAATAGTCGCTAGAGGGCACAGTCACTGCAGTGAGTTGTAACGGCCTCGGTTAAATTATTTAGTGCATGCTGAGGACGTAAAGACGTCAGACGTTAAAACGAAGCGTTCGCAGATCTGTCAAACCCATGACGTCCCAGGAACAATAGTTCATCGCCAATTGAAGAATCTGAGTAAGTTTATTATCGAATAGTTTAATTCATAAATATTACTTATTAAACTTAAACGTACAAATACAATATACAGTTAAACTAAGCATCAAGGATAAAAACCTTAAAAAAAGCAAACCCTGATATCGTGGAATGTTGATTTAAACTATGTGTCGAAAGAACATCCGGGTGTGATAAGCAGTTACTAGTGAAAAGATTAATACTTCCGATCAACTATGGAAGAAAAATGTTTTATTTCATTTTGTACAGCATTCAACTGTTCACAAGAGAATTTTATCGGTAGAAATCACTTTACACGTATTTTGTTTTCACTCTACATTTTTAAAGCTTTTTCTGGTGGGAAGCAAAAAGTTTAAAACTTTTTGTTTATTTGTTTAGAATTAAGCACAAAGCTACACAATGGGCTATCTGTGCTCTGCCCACCACGGGTATCGAGTCATACCACTATGGCGCTGGGAGGCAATTTCAGTTATAAGTGCGAAATCTGAGATAAATCATATATAAATATGTGTGGAATTTTGTGTGTTTTCCTATCACAGATTCTCTTACTTACAACATATAGTGCGTTCCTGCAAGATTTGTCCGTAAAAAACTCTGAGAGTATACATATATACTTTCGTTACTTACACAGCTCAACAAATCTTTCTGACTGATTTCTCCATTTTCAGCTTTGCGAGACCTCTATAATAATAACATAATCCGTTTCAGACTATTGCATTGCATTGTGTTACCTATAATGCAAAAACAGTCAAACATATTACTTTTACATTTTTACAATTATGGAATATTTCAGAGGGTATATACAATTTTTTTTTCGGAAATTACTTTTCGCTTACCTGTGTTTTTAAAAGTGAACCTTTTTGACTCTTTATGTTGATATATTTGGAGAACCAGACCTAAACGTCGACCCATACTGTTTATTCTTTTTAATTTAATTTCAATATTTGCATATTTGTTTGTTTGTTTTGAATTTCGTGCAAAGCCGTCCCTAATTTAGCAGTGTAAGACTAGAGGGAAGGCAGCTAGTCATCACCACCCACCGCCAACTCTTGGGCTACTCTTTTTACCAACGAATAGTGGGATTGTCCGTCACATTATAACGCCCCCACGGCTGAAAGGGCGAGCATGTTTGGTGGGATGGGGATGCGAACCCGCGATCCGCAGATTGCGAGTCGAGCGTCCTAACCACCTGGCCATGCCGGGCCGTATATTTGCATATAAGCATGTTTAAATTAAACGCCACGAAGTGGGCTGATGGTTCGACTTCGACACTATTTTGAAGTATATTTAAATTTACTGAAAGCGAGAGATGAAGAGAAGATATATACTCTTCCATAGCTTAAAGATACGAGTATTTTTATAGCCGAGTATATGGATGAGACATAGATGTCACCAATGACATTCTGGTTCTTTGAATATCATATTTGTTCATTCTACTCTGTTGCTTTCACGCGTTCTAAATGTTTACAGTAATTTTTATTATTCATTAAAATATGAAGGTAATCGAAAAAATCTAATATTTTGTGTGTGTGTGTTTGAAAATACATCACAAGTACTTGTAACTAGTTCGCACGATCAAACAAAAGCTTTCATGTCGTATTTTTTAAGGTATCAATTTTGCAGAGCACGATACAATAGTAATGACTAAAGCAGTAGTGGTGGCGATAGCACAATATACATATATCAGTTAGTGTACGGTGGCCATAGCAAAATATATATCCTTTAATGCTTGATGGTCATAGTAAAATATATGTACATCAATCAGTAAATGGTGGCCATAATACAATATATTTATATATATGTATATATAAATTAATCACAGAATGGTGTCCATAACACAATATATATATATCAATGCATGATGGCCATAGTAATATATATATATATATATATACATATATATCACGGCACAATATATATTTCTGTGAGTACATTATGGCTATATCAGATGGAACGCATATCTCAATCAGTGCATGGTGGCTTTAGAAGAACATATATATATATTTCACTTTAATCACGTGAGAATTAGAGTCGATGAAAGATGACATTGAAACTATTGAATAGCAGTAGCAGACTACGTAATGATTCTTTAATAGTTTGAGATAGTACAAACATCTGTTTTCACAGACGAACCGTATATACACATTACAATGAAAGTTAATTATACTTCGCTTGGAAGTCACAATATTGTATTTTTGAGATTTTAACAGTTTCTGTAAGAAAGTATACCAAGAAAATGACTATTGTAATAAAGAACAACGTGTGGGACAGTTCTGTGAAGACAGAGCGCTTGTGTACTACAGCCCCCATGTTTACATATTAACCACCCGTATAGAAGTGAACAAAAATAAAAACAAACCTTGTAGTAACAGTCTTGGTTGTTCTAAACACTTCGAAATTGTTGATGAAGATTCACTAAGATTCATCAGAAACCTAGAAGAATATACTTATTGAATGAAGATTCAAGATTAACAAAGCATCTTAAGAGCATTAGCCTTAACTAGTAACAAGGAGTTTGTTGTAAATAACAAAATGTCGAATGAGTACTTGTCTTAGTTATGATGTCTTTACCACTATCTCTAAACGAGATAATCATTTAGTAAAAACACAATTCACTAAACTTGTTTTAAAATATTTCAGCTAGTTGAGTCTTATCGTATCAGTTTTGAAATGTTGTTGTTGTTGCTTTTTAAATGACATTTTGCATTTCTTTTTTTATGATTTTCCTTACTGAGAACTTTCTAAAAATGTAT
>NW_013666355.1:146234-159672 GCF_000517525.1 Limulus polyphemus | reverse complement strand
GTGGGGGCGTTATAATGTGACGGTCAATCCCATTATTCGTTGGTAAAAGACTAGCCCAAGAGTTGGCGGTGGGTGGTGATGACTAGCTGCCTTCCCTCTAGTCTTACACTGCTAAATTAGGGACGGCTAGTGCAGATAGCCCTCGTGTAGCTTTGCGCGAAATTCAAAACAAACAATGTTTTCTAAATTAGGGACATCTAGCGCAGATAAATCTGAAGTAGCTTTGCTCAAAATTCAACAAACAAGCATATGATGTTCAAAGAAAGTGCAAAAAAACGCGCGCTTAAAGAACTTGAGTATATGTTTGGTAACTAGAGGCATCGCCTCAGTTTATAGCTCTAGATGTGTTTAGAGAAGAATAACTCATATGCTGATGTGTGTTTTTCTTTGTATTCTTGTTTTCCAGCAAGACTCTTCGCTTTCTAAGTATATCGATGCCAGTAGAGGGCATTATCATAGCAAAATGCTGAACAATCTTACTAATAAAGATCTCCCTAATGGCACTGTGGTAAGTCTGAAGGCTAAAACCGGGTTTCGATACCTGTTATGGGCACAGCACAGATAGACCATTGTGTAGTTTTGTGATTAACTACAAACTAGCTAACTAACAAATAAAAATTATAGATGGCTTATTTGTTTGTTGTTTGATACATGATTTGTAGAGAAAACAAAACAAAACACAGCGTTATTGGTAATAGATTGTTCAGAAAGTCCTCGCTAAGAAACTCGGAAATAAAAAAGAAAAACGTTAGTTCAAAACAACATGTTTTGAAAATGATAGGATTAGACTCGAGTAACTGAGTAATTCTAAAACCCAAATAAAGAAGTACGTCTTTATTAAATAATTATATCTAAATTGAATGAATTATCACTTGGGGCATTATAAACTATATGTTTCTTTTTTTGTAACTTAATCAAAATATTTTAGAAACAATTTCAGAAGACCTTTATTAAAACGCATCATTCGTAGGATATAATAATCCTTCATAGGTTTTATTTAAAGTTTACTATTGAACTTTATAAGTTTCCGGATTGGTATTGAAAAATGAATGAGAATCAGTTAAGACTTTTAACTGTAAACATTGATTTAAAATAAATTACTCTCGTAAACTGAAGTTAATAAAATAACAAGTAGTGTGTATTATTTCTATATTGCCAATTTAAATACCTGCTCATATAACTAGAATCTGTTAAAAACTGTTGTAATAGATTTACTATTACATATTCATTTTCGATGTTTGTTGAAATTAAATTTATATTTAAAAATGTACATAACTTATACTGTTAAATATGTATTGCGAAACTCCCACCTATTCTCTAAAGTTGTAGAAGATTCTCGAGTCTAAGAATCAAGAATATATGTGTTTACGCTAGTGTTAGCGTCAGTATTGTTACGTAAACTGAAGTTTCGAGAAACTCTCCACACGCCTATAAATTTAACCAACTCGGCGGGACAAAAAAAAGAGTATCTATTATTGGTTTGCTATAGTTGGTGTGCTATAAACTTTGGAAACTATAACTGTGATTGTTATAACACTTATTAATCTGGACACTTCAGATGTTTGACCAGGAATATTTATAAATTTCGAACATTACAAATCATTTAACTTCAGTGGATTCACATCGGAAATAAGTACTTTTACGAAGATTTTATATAACTTCAGCGGTAAACTCGGCGTGTAATCAGCGAGAACTACAGAGCTATTAAGTGAATTGTACCTGCGTCAACTCGAAATTAACTTGCTCATTGTGAAGTCTCGATAAGATATCGAGGAAGTTCCAGACTAGAAAGAAGACTTTATATTGCTTGTAAGTTTGTAAAACTTTTGTATATAAATCATTGTTTGTAATAACTTTTATTGTAAATTGTATCATTGGTTGTATATCATAATATATTTGTATTAAAAAATAAAAATGTATGTATCAATCTTGTTGGCAAATATCATAAATTGAAGACATATATCGGCATTTATTTAACTACTAAATTTAATTACATTTTAACTCAGTTTTAGGCTATTTGAAATTGTAATACGTAACACTGGGTAGTAAAATATAATACGACAATTCTTTGCTTTGTTTCTAAGTAACAACTTTCGTAACTCTACAATTATTTCAAAATCCCGCTGCAAAAATTACTCCAAGAACGCTAACGATACGAAATCAATACGTTATTATTATCATTTCACTGCAGTTATTTTCGAACCCACTTATGTTTTGCGTGTACGTATATTAGTGGAAATTGACTTAGTTTGTACATTAATTTACGTACAAGTTCTCAATATTATACGCTAATAGCGTAACAAGCACGTATCGTGTAATGCTGAAATTTTCATATGGTGTTTTGGAAATCTAATCTGATCAATCGTAAGATTCAAGTGTATAACTGAGATATCTGGTTACCACTAGAGGGCAGTATATTGTTTGTTTTTCTTAATTTCGCAAAGCTAATTTAGCAGTGAGAGACTAGAGGTAAGGCAGCTAGTAATCACCACCCATCGCCAACTCTTGAGATACTCTTTTACCAACGAATAGTAGGATTGATCGCAATATTATAACGCCCCCGCGACCCCCAGATTGCTAGTCAAGCGCCCAACCACCTGGCCATGCCGGGCCAAAGAGCAGAATAACAGAAAATACTAATAATAAATATCTGCATAACGTTGTTTGTTTGTTTCCGAATTTTTGCGCAAAGTGAAGCAAAGGTGTAACTGTTCACAACCGTCCCTAACCTCCCATCAGTGGTACAGCGGTATGTTTACGGACTTACAACGCTAGAAACCGGGTTTCTATACCCGTGGTGGGCAGAGCACAGATAGTTCTTTGTGTAGCTTTGTGCTTAACTTCAAACACACAAACAAACAGTCCCTAACTTTGAACTGATAAAATATAGGGAAGGCCACTAGCCAACAGCACCCGCCGCCAACTCTTAGGTTACTCTTGTCAGACCGAACAGTAGGATTTGACCATCAATTTTATAGCTCACCCACAGTTCAGAAATGTGTAGCGCGTTTTTGTGGCAACAGGCCATGTACCATAACCCCTCAGATTCACAATAAAAGCACACTAACCACTAAATGGCGCGGAGCTTACATTTAAGTTCATTAAATTTCAAAAGCAGTTTATCAGACATACACACATTATAATTTTAGTCACTATAACGTATATACATTTATTTATTTCAAAAGCACCGCAAGTAGAAACTGAGTAAAGAAGAACAAGTTGTCTACAGGTTTGGTAAACGAGTGTGAGTTTTTTGCAAGGGACAAGCACCGTATTCTTTGGACAATATATTTATTTGCACACATTTGACAAACCTTTACACAAAGTGCCTACAAGGTTCAGCTCCAAAATGTATTAAATTCACACATTGTTGTCAGACGATTATTAACTTTAGATAGTTGGTTGGTCCACATCTTATTTTTAATTGTTGTCCCATGACTATTAACTATGGCTTGTTGGTTGGTCTACATCTTATTTTTATTTGGTGTCCCATAGCTATTAACTATGACTAATTGGTTGGTCCATATATTATTTTTAATTGGTGTCCCATAGCTATTAACTATGGCTAGTTGGTTGGTCAACATCTTATTTTTAACTGTTGTCCCTTTGCTATTAACTGTGGCTAGTTGGTTGATTCACATCTTATTTTTAATTGATGTCAAAAGGCTAGTAACTTATGCTATTTGGTAGGTACATATATTTTTCTAATTATTCTGTATATATTAACTATGACTAGTTGATTGGTACACGTTTTTAATTGTTGTCCGATAGCTATTAACTATGGCTAGTTGACTGGTACACGTTTTTAATTGTTGTCCGATAGCTATTAACTATGACTAGTTGGTAGATACACATTTTATTTTAACTGGTTGTTTGATAAGTACTCATCTTATTTGTTAAGAACGAGTTTGTATTAAAACTTGTTCAAATTAGACACTTCGGATCTTATTGAATACATCATTCAATCTCGAAGCAATTGTTCCCTGACTTCACGTCCATCCGACTTCCCGTTAATAGTTAGTTAAACGAGGAATCTAAACAAGTAGATCACGCACGCAGTAAGAACGCAATATCGCAGAATACGTCGCGAAAGGTATTGTATAGTTTTTCTCTACTGTGCTGGGAACGATGTGGAAAGCATCATGAATATAACAGATACATTATTAAGCTTTATGCAAGTATAGTAGCAAAAGAAAAAGCTCCGTTATTTGAGCGAAAGAAATTAAGTTAAACTGTAAAAAATCTCTGTTTAAATATGGTGACTTCATTAAACATATAGACGAGGCCTAGTAATTAGCATACCAGCACTGCGAGTGTCAAAAGTCACAATTCGCGGCCCATCGGTGTAAAAACGTGCTCCGTTCCTTGTGATCAAGATGCACTAAAACAGTGACAGTCAAATCCTACTACTAGGTCAGATAATAGAAGTCGAAGAGTTGGCGGTGGGCGCTCTTCACTATCTTCCTTTCGCTGAATTTGTAAGTTACAAATAAGTGATGATTGTAAGCAAGTGGTTCTATGTGTACTTTTGCCCAAGATTCTGAAACAATTTATTAATGTACTATACATATAAAAATCGATAATTGATTTGTTAGTACTAGTTATTAGTCACAAAAATATATGTATGAAAAAGAAAAATCTCTGCACTAACACAACTCAGGAAGGTCTTTCAAATTTCCCACATGGTCCGTCTTCGGTAGGACACAACCTAACATACGCGTTTATGGTTGTGAATTCCCATCATAAGACACCAACAAAATAAAAATCGATAAGTGAATCGATCGATGTGTCTCATGATTGGTTAAAAGGTTTTGAAATTCTATGCAAAAATGGACTACATTAACTTCAGTTCGAGCAGTGTATAAATTCTGAAATTACCACTGGATGACGCTAGCAACAATTTGTTTGTTTGTTTTGTTGAATTTTGTGCAAGGCTACTCGAGGAATATTCGCACTAGCCGTCCATAATTTTGAAGCGATAGGCTAGAGTGAAGGCATTACCCACCACCAACTCTTGGGCTACTTTTTAACCAAGGAAGAGTGGAATTGACTGTTACATTAGAATGCCCTTAGTTGAAAGGGCGAACATGTTCTGCGACGAGATTCGATCCCTGTAGGTTGTGAGTCGAGTATCCTAACCATCAAATTGTGCCAGACTCCAAGCAAAAGGATTTAAACAAACCAGTTCACATGAGTTAAACTAACCATGTTTTCTTGTAACTTGAGATACAGATGTATTTCACCTACGCTAACTCTCATTCGTTTTGAAAGTTCACTAAAATAACATTGGAGATGTCATACTGTCTTTCCGTCATTGGTTTTAATGGAAATATACCCTATTTTTTGTACTTTCCACATTGTTTTATTTCCTCAAGGAATAGTGACTTGTCACCCTGTGGAAAACGTAGGACTACTACTAGAAATCCATACAGTTGGATTGAATTGATTTATTGTCTATGGTCCAAATCTTACAAATAAAACTACACCCTAAGGAAAGAAATACTTTTATTAAAACCATCAATCATGAATTTGACTCAACGAAACTTTTTCTTCTGAAACACTTGCTTTCAGTACGAAAGTGATATTTATCTTTATTAAGTAACACACACATATATTATTAATAGGTAGATCGTCTTCCAAAAGCTTTAATAAGAACTAACTTATTTTTAAGAGCATTCTCGTCAAGAAGAATTCACTTTCATTTCGCTATCTTTATCAATTGCACATTGTACGTTGCTGCAAACTAAAGTAAAGTCTTCTTTATTATGTGGGTGAGCTATGTAAATGATGGTTGAATAATTATGATAAAAATCCAAATCTGGTAATACACTAAATCTGTAAACTGGTTAAAGAAATACATAAAGAAATTGAATATACACGTGGGTGTCAAAAGGTGTACAAATCAACTTTTGTCAAAGCTTGGAAATACCTCTGTGCTGTACTTCTCGGATAAAACAATGGAAACTGTTAATAACACGTTTAACTAAACGTCATTTAGATAAAAAATGTTGTAGGATCATTTCCTGTCGATGTTGTTGTAACTCTAAGTAATCGATAATAAATGATTCGATCAACTCATACCATTATTATTTGTTATAGAATTAGTCACTAACTTAGACAAAAACTGGAATTTTTTAAAGTGAAAGACTTGAAACTGTACGATATTTAGACTCAAAACAGCGTGTTTCTTCGGAATCGAGTATGGAAGAAACTTATGGCTTGCGACAAACACTTACCACACGTTACGTATTACAATTTAACCTGGAGAGCCTCCAATTTATTACGTAACGTATTATAATTTCGAATAACCTCAAACTGAGATAATTTGGATTTAGAAATGAAATAAATGTCGATATGTATCCAATTTATGATTCTTGAAAACAAGATTGTATGTTTGTATGTATGTTTTTGAATTTCGCGCAAAGCTACACGAGGGCTATCTGCGCTAGTCGTCCCTAATTAGCAGTGTAAGACTAGAGGGAAGGCATCTAGTCATCACCACCCACCGCCAACTCTTGGGCTACTCTTTTTACCAACGAATAGTGGGACTGACCGTCACATTATAACGTCCCCACGGCTGAAAGGGCGAGCATGTTCAAACAAGATTGATATACACAGTTTTTTATACGAATATATTTTAATATACAAACAATACCAGTTATTACAAATAATGATCTATGTACAAAGGTTTTACAAACTTACAAACAATATTTAGTTCTCTATGTGGTCTGGAACTTCCTTGATATCTTATCGAGGGTTCACGATGAACAAATTAATTTTGAGTAGATATAGATACAATTCACTTAACAGAGATCTAGCTAGCTCTGTGTTCTTCGCCGGCCTCACGCTGAGTTATTCACCGCTGAAGTTATATAATGTTTTCCTAAAAATACTAATGTCCGATGTGAATCGCTGAAGTTAAATGGTTTGTAATATTCGAAATCTATAAACGTTCCTGGTTAAATATCTGAAGTTCCGGGTTAATAAGCGTTATAACAATTACAGTTATAGCTTCCGAGGTTTATCACCCACCAACAGTAGCAAACAAATAATATATATTGTCTTTTGGCGCGTCGCGTTTGTTATATTTATAGGCGTGAGGAGAGTTTTTCCAAACTTCAGCTTACGCAACAATGTAAACGATATACCAATGTTTACGTAATTGTTGATTCTTACACTCGAGAATTTTCTATAATTTTAGTGAATAGGCGGGAATTTCGCAATATAGATTTAACAGTATAAGTTATAAATTTAACGCAAACAAACATCGACATTAAAAAAAATATATATAATAGTAAATCCTTCCCACAGAGCTCCTCCTTCCTAGCTATTAGCTTGTAGTATATTAACCATTTTTCACAGACCTGTCATAGTCTGGTGGTTATAGCTTTTAACTCGCAATCTGAAAATTTTATAATGTAACCGCAAATCCAACTATTTGATAAGTTTAGTCTAATACTTAGCGGTAAGTAGAGTTGACAAACTGATTTATCAGTAGTCTATCATTTCTAAATTTGGACGGCCAACGCGGATATCCTTCTAGTAGCTTTGCGCGAAATTCAACACACAACAACATTTCTAGAGAACTGAAATATTTGTCCATGTAAATTGTGTTGTACTTACGTAACGCATGCTTTAACCAAGTGATTCACGTACTTGCGTTAGCTGACTAAAGTAGTAATCAGCCTGAAGTTTTAGTTGACAAAACGTGTAAGAAAACTATGCTTTGAGCGATAGTACAGTAGTTTTAATGTGAGAACAATTGAAACGAATAAACCATCCTTTCGGCAATACCACAGTTGAGCTATGTTGTTGTTTAGAAAATGCTGGTGGCAGATGATATTTCTGTAAAATAATGCTTCCTTTTGCCAGATTTAACATTTTGAGCTCTAATACAGAGTGTTAATAAACTGTCTTCCTTTCCAAACAATACTAGTGATTTAGCTCCCTTTCAAAACTGCTCTTCCAAACAATTCATCTATTTTTAAACAATATTTTTTTCTTTTTTATTTGAATTGACCCCTTTCGAAAAACAATTTTTTCTTGTTCTTTTCAGACTGATTGCAGTCTAAAGCAAACATTTTATATTATTGGTTTCCCCCTGTCTTTCAAACCAAGTTTTTTGATTCAGATACTTTCCAAAGGATTAATGTTTTTTTTTTTTTCTAATTGGCTGTCTCGTTTAAAGTAATTATATCTCATATTACTCAAGTTGTTTGCCTTCCAAAAAAAAGACAGGTTTTTCTTCGAGCTACTTTGCATTTCGAAGCAATTATGGTTTTTTGTTATTTTTACGAGTTGGCTCGTATTCAGAGTTTATTTCCGTTTCTGTATGTTAATCTTTAATAGGTAATAAATATAAACATAAGTTCAGTTTGTTTGTTGTTAAGCGCAAAGCTACAAAATGGATTGACTGATACTGTGCTCACCACGAGTATTGAAACCCGGTTTTTAGAGGTGTGAGCGCCGTCACACTTACCGATGAGCCACTGAGGATGGGTTTGTTTTTGAATTTTGCGCAAAGCTACACAAGGGCTATCTGCGCTAGCCGTCCCTAATTTAGCAGTGTAAGACTAGAGGAAAGGCAACTAGTCATCACCACCCACCGCCAACTCTTGGGCTACTCTTTTACCAAGGAATAGTAAGATTGAACGTCACATTCTAATGCCCCCACGGCTGAAAGGGCGAGTTGTGTTGTAAGAGTGATGGTGAAATCCCACTATTCTATTACAATAGACAAAGAATTGGCAATAGATGTTGTTGACTAACTGCCTTCCCTCCAGTCTGTAATTTCAAAATCAGGATCGGCTAGCGCAGGTAGCTCCGGTGTAGTTTTGGCGACTGTTCCAAACAAACAAAAAGAACAGAATATCATTACGTTTCTATTTCTAAAATTTCACTGGCCCTGTTTATCACACTCAGCTTGCTTGGTTAACTCCAGTGCTGTCTTGAAACAAAATTTCAAACTATATGTAGCTAACTTTCACTGAGATTTATACTTCGTCACGTGATAACATAAATCAAGATGTCGCCTACAGAATGGTGGTGTGAATCAAACCTTTGTGAGCTTAGCAAATCTACTTGTTACATTTCATACAACAAATATTTTAACGTCCAAATGAAAGTCTCAAAAGAAAATTCTTTTTTTTTTCGACAATTAAAACCAATATAGGAAACTATTCTCAAAAATAAACGCGTTATTGGAGTTTCTTTACTGAACTGTTTAATAAAGTAATTGGTTATCTAGTTTATAATATTGTTTTATAAAGCTTTTCAGATCACCATAATGGAAGGCCAAGCGTGATTTAGTAATTAGTAAATTCAAATATGGCTCGCGACCCGTTGTCACAAGAACTCACTTCGTACTTTAAAGCTATGTGAGTATCATAAGAGTGAAGATCAAATTACCAATATTCGATCAGGCAACAGATGAAGTTAGGTATTATGGACTAGCTGCCTTCCCTCTTGTCTACCAGCTCAAAATTAGGGATGGCTTTGTGCAAATAGCTTTTATGTAGTTTAGCACGAAATTCTGAAATAAACAAAATATGTAAAAACAATCACGGGTTTGATTCCTGCCCATTCGCAATTTCTTACTTACATAAAGAATCCTTTATCGGTTAGCTAATTCATTTGCGATAAAAAAAATTAGTCAAAGCTGAAGACCAACTAAAAGGACTTTTAAAATAGTTATAATATGCTGCAAAAAATATTTTCAATTTATTGGTTTACATTAGTGATTTGTGTTTGAATGGGAGCATTTCCTTTTGTTCCATTCATGACGTACAATTTTTAGTTTGTACACAAAATAAATTTCCGAAAGTTTTGTTTTGGATTAAAAAAAAGTAAAAAATAAACCAAAGAATTACTTGGCTATCTGCCAAGAAATTCGTTTGTTTCGTCATTACTCTAAATTCACTAACTAGCCAATCTCTTCTATTAAGAGGGAACACCAAATTCATTGAACAAAAAGAGAACAATTTAAAAGTATTGCTCGGGCAAAGAAATAAGAAAGGTTATCACGTGAAGGGTGAATATTACTTGTTATTTCAATAAATATTTTATGATTACCATACATTTAAAACTATATATTTAAAACTGTTTTATTTAAACCGAAACAATTACTGGTATTATTAGTTAACTATAGAAAAAGAAGAATTTTTCTAAATCAATAGATTTATATTCGTTTTATTCGGAAAAAGTTAGTTTAGAAATTATATACTAAAAATATGATTTTAGCAGTTTTATAAGAATGTGCAGTAAGTCCATTTCAAACATCAAATCTACAAATAAAAACCGTTTTAATTATTCTCAGAACAAATTTTTCCTTTAACGTCAAAGAAGGAGAAACTTTTTAACGGGTTTTGAAACAAATCAAGATAACACACACATACTTAAGAAAAGGATGTAAGGTAACAATGTCTAATAACATTTTTTGGATAAGGAGGCTTATTAGGAATGGTAACTCTTTATTTTTAATAGGTGTTTTAGGATACTGATCTTTCTTCCCCGATTATGATGCATGTTGGGAGCTAAATTTAAAAATTTCTCTATGAATAACATTGGTTGTTAACAAGATCTATTTGTATCCACTTTCTACTTGCATGAGAAATCGTATATAGCTTGACTAAAGTATATAAAATGTGTATAGCAGATCGTGACCACCGTGAATTCATAGGGAAAATGCAGCAATGGGTTTAACACTATAATAATCGTACATATATCACCCAACATTCCTACATTTGTTTGGTGAATATGTTTAACGTTTTACAATCTGACAAGAACTAATTATGACGTGCTGCTAATATTTTTGTTCAATCACATGTAAGTGCTAGTATATTTTCGTCTCCATTTGTGGATTAAATGACTTATAAAGCAGTCAATTTTAGAGCTTAAATAGTACTTAGAGTTATACATTCAGCCTGTCCACGTTTTAATAATACCTCCAACGTCAAGCAACATCCATTTGTCACACATAGTAGGTTGCTCAACAGTGTCGTGTAAGCGATATGTCGTGACAAATACCCGTTTGAATGCTCTGCAAAATCTTATTGGGCAAATTATACTTCCCTGTATGCCACAAGAATAGATGCACTGTACATTAGAATTTCTATTAAATGTGCAAGTTAGTAACAACGACAATGTACGACGATAATATCTCTATGTCTTGAATATTTAATACATCAAATAATTCAAGAATTTTCTTCCTGTTCTTGGTGACACAAGATGAAGTACATAAAGCAGGTACGTTTGTACACTTACTTGCAATGTTCCTTTGCAGTACCTATTCCTCAAACTTTTAACCGTACGATTATACGTGAATATAATTTACAGTTTGTTGTTTTGTAAACTTACTTTGAAAGAGTTTTGCCGTTTTACGACACAAGATTACGTTTATGTTAAACTCGATGCATGTTGAATGCATGTGTTTTTGTGTCGATAATCTTAGTCTTTTAAATGCGCTGTTATGCAGTACGGAATTACAAAGCATGAAAAGTTGCAAGTTTTTCATTGTATTGCGTTTTGTATATTTACTCTGTTTAAAATGTCTTACGTCGAATGATAATCACAACAACGGTTTATTTTATACTGACAGTCTCAAGTTTTTTACCTACTTGGCCTATCTGAAAGTGATAAACCGTTCAAGAATAAAACTTAATCGTAGCTTAATAGTACACAGCGTGTATCAAAATATGTATAGTAACGAAATATATGTATTAACTATTTGGTTCACTTACATACATACATTACTAATGAATTTCCAGTGAAAACTCATGGTAAACAAATTCTACTCAAAAAAACATTCACACGTTTTGATCGACCAATCATGTGTTCTTGTTCAGTTTTCACATAACTTTGTGCAGCCAATATTGAACGCCTCAAAACCCCCTTGATCCCACATAAAGGACTACAATATCAAAATTTCGGAACGCTAAACGTAGATACTTATTTTGAACAAACTCTTAGACGCTGATACGAACTTACATAAAAGTCCATGGATCCCGATCGGAGAATCCCAAAAGCTCATATGACTCTCATACTAGGGCTCAAGTTTAAAAATTTCCAAAAATCTGAATACCTTTTTCTAAATGCCTTCTTACATGTTTATTCGAATTTTCAAGTCGGTTCAATCAAATGTAAGAGTCTCTTACCCAAAGAAAAACTTGACAGAGGCGTTGACGAAAAGCTATTAATCGGAGGAGAGGGGGGGGGGAGGATGTTACTTTTGGAGAGAAAAAAATGATTAGAGAATCCATGAGCATTGCATATCGGAATGCTGTTTGGAATTTTCACTGAAAAGGGTTAGTTTTGATGGTATCTGAGGCTATTTTGACACTTTATAAATATATTTTATACATACATGGGTGTAATCGTACCTGCCGTACTTCTTCTGCCTATGCACATTTTTGATGCATGTTTATAATTCTTCCGCACATTTGTTTGTTTATATTCTGTTGGATCAAAGGCCTAAAAATTCAAAATATCAAGTAAACACAAAAATGTACTGTTGAGAATTATAATATAGGTTAGTTTTCATTAAAGAAATTAGGTCATACCAAATCTTTGAGCTAGTCTTCAATCGAATATTAATTAATACCATTGCTTATAGTGGCACAGCGGCATGTCTGCGGACTTACAACGCTAGAATCCGGGTATCGATATTCGTGGTGGGCAGAGCACAGATAGCCCATAGTGTAGCTTTGTGCTTAATTCCAAATAAACAAACACAAACTTTCTCCGTAATCCCATTGATTTTATTCGTTAATACACATGTCTTCTGTAATCACAGTGATCCAATAAAACAATTCCATGTAGTGACGTAAGCGGTCCTGTCGTAAAATATATTACAAAAAAAATTGCTTGAAACATACGATTTAAGAAAAAACGTTTTCAGTGTAATGCGATTTGTTATCATTTCCTAAATGACTAACATAGTATTACAGCATAAATTTGTGTTTAACACTTGTCATTTCATGTTGTTCTAATAGAATGTATAACTATGCAGTTAGTGACGTAGCAAAGTTGTGTTGACGGTAGATGAATTACGTGTTTGAATTATGCATGACTTCCTTGGAACTTTCTTCGCTGTCACTACCATATTAACGAGCATTATACTATTCAAGCATGAATTTGCACACATTACAAATATCGATTTGTGTAGGCTTTTGTCTCCGAAGAAAATCGCTGAACGAAGATGAAGATGATATGATATAATGTGTAAAAAAGCCAAAAAATAAAATAAAAACGTTCTATCTATAAGGACCATTTATCCATCCTAGGTATTATCTATAAATACTTGATAACGAGTAGTCACAAGTATGATTTGTGGAACTTGGTCACAAATATGACGTCAGAACACAACGAGCAACTTCAATCTTGAATTTCCCCGTCACACCAAACATGCTCGCCCTTTCAGCCGTGGGGGCGTTATAATGTG
>NW_013666355.1:140763-145509 GCF_000517525.1 Limulus polyphemus | reverse complement strand
AAAACAAACAAACAAACAATTATGAATCTGTTTTAGGGGGATGTTTTTGCATTGTAACTCCTGGCTCACAAACATTTTATAAACTTTCATTAACAACATTTAAATGCCGTGAAACATACACAAAAAATGTAGATACATGTACTTTCATAAATATTTTTCATATCCACTTTTTGATGTATTGTTGCATCTTGTTTTTATTTTTTTTTTGCTTCAATATATTTCTTCTTCATACTTTGTATATATTCGTGGGTCACCAGTAGGTTTACAGACTTACAACGCTCAAATCCGGAGTTCAATTCCCTATGGTGGACACGTTGCAATTAGTCCATTATATACAGTTTTGCACTAAGAAAACAAGTTTGTATGTAGCATTGTGTTGCCGTAGTTACTGAACGATAACTCCACCTACCGTGAACAATAAATCATACATAATATCTGTAAATACACGAATTAAGCGAAATGGGATTACACTATACATATATAAGCGACTAATATCAGTCATTTTAAAAATTATTCCAGTAGTTAAACACCAGATATTAAAATCTTATAATCATATAAAAAGAGATTATATATAAAAGATTTAAATTATATTAGTATAATATCAAAATTAGCAACTTTTTCTCTCTTAGCCAGAGTTTCGTATTGAATTCTAAGTGGGATCTGGTGGAGCTTGAGAATTAAGTGCGTAATATGACGTCACTATAAGTCTGCTAATAATCTAAATCACGCCATTCTTTACTTATGTCTCTAAGCGAAAGTCTTTGTCGGCAGTAGTAGGCAACAAATAATACATAGTTGAAATGTTATCATACCTGTTCTGTACTGGAAACCCGTAATGAGCCAATAAAGAATTAGTTGATCTTTATTTTTATCAATATTTTTGTGATGTAATGACACACATGTTGTTACTAAAACAAAACCGTTCACTATTTATGGAGTAAACACAGAGACTACTTGGTCGTAAAAAATATTTAGGAAAATTAATCACATGTGTTCTTCAGCAGTCCACTGAATATGGCACGGTGTACCTGAGATACTTAGTAGCCCACCAAATATGGTATGGTATACCTAAGACTTTCTTTATCTTTTATGACGGTAATATCATCAGTTCTTTAGCAGAGCCCCCCAGTGGCACAGCGGTATGACTGCGGACTTACAACGCTGGAATCCGGGTTTCGATACCCGTGATGGGCACAGTACAGATAGCCCATCGTGTAGCTTTGGGCTTAATTACAAACAAACAAACAGTCTTTAGCAGAATATCACCAGTAAATACAATTGGCACTTGCAAGGATGTGGATACTATTAGAAGCCATAATAGGTATCAAACAGAGTTTATAATACGTAACGTAAGGAGTTTAAATTATTGAAATAACCGGTTCCAAACATTAATAATACAGATTTGAAGGTGAGTAATAAAGCCAATTTAGCAGATATTTACCACTGGGTTTTTGGTGGATAATATGGACACAACCGATTGATCATAGAAATTACTCCATGGTGGAGAATATAGCCTGTGGTGGTTGGTAATAGTCTTGGTTCAATAATTAGTAATACAGCCTGTTGTGGCTGATAATAGCATTGGTTATATTAGGTAATATAACCTGTTCTGATTGGTAATAGAATTAGCCCTACAGTGAGTAGTATAGCCTATTTTGGCAAGTAATAGTTATGGTTCTATAGTAAGTAACATAATATTTTCTTATTGGAAATATGTTTTGTTCTATAGTGGATGGCGTAGCCGTAATAGTATTGGTTTTATAGTAGGTAATAACACCCGGTTTTATCTGGTAGTAGTGTCAATTCAGTAGAGAGTAATATATTCGATTTTATCTGGTAATAATACTGGAAGTACTAGCAGCTTTCCTTGTAATTAGTCTGATTCTACTGTTATTAATGTAACTAGTTTTGGTTGACAGAGAAGTATTGACTTTATAGTAAGTATTGTAGCTTGAGGCAGCTGGTAACAGGATTGGTTCTATACTCAATAACATAGCCGGAACAAGCTGGTAATAATAATACTGGTTCTACAGTGGGTAATGTACCTGGTTCTTTCTGGTACTATTACTGGCTCTATGGCAAGTAATGTATAGATACACTTGCGATTTATTTTTCTATCATATTTTAATGTGTCTGAATGTGCTTCTAATACTTCGTAACAAGAGAAGCTTTGTTGTACTTCAACCACGGTGTATGTATTCAACCATGGTGTGTGTGTAAAGTTCTTTGTACACTCGTTAAGAAAAGGAAATTCCCACCAACAGTAAGTAAATTCCCAGTAATTAAATAATATAACTATGCATGTAGGAGCTATACTGGTTTAGTAACAAAATAAATTTATTATTAATATAAAACACTTTGGAAAATTTCCAGGTAGTTGTCATCTCGCGAGAGAACGAGGTCATAGTTTAGCTGACACTTATACAACGAACTGGTATAATCATAATTCAAGAATAATCAAAATTGACAATAGTATAGCTATGAAAAAGCAAAACGGTTGTTACAAAATACTGCCAGTCGCCTTTCACCGTTAATTGTTATGAACTTTGTGAGCAAAGTTTTGTAATGTTGGGTGTTTATGTTCATCAGCTTCGTCGTTCTTCCTACTTCCGTATTTGGACTTCAAGGCCGTAAATGAGGAAAATACCATCTCCCACAGGTTCGTAGTAGCAGACGAACTGCTTTGCCTGAAGGTTCTGGGTTCTCTCCACTTGTCTGAATCCCAAACTTCTGATAGTGGATTTCTTTTAAAATCTGACCTTAATATTCCGATGCAAGAAAGCTCCTACAAACGTTCTTCTTCTTTCGTAAAGAAACCAGCAGACAGGTCACTATTTTACAATGCGCGAAAACTCTCAAGTAATGAATATGTTTATCCACTTTAACTCAAAAGTCATCTAACAACGAGTTTTATAGTTTTCCCTCTTAACGTGCACATATTCTTCCTGCTTATATAGTTGAATTTTAAGGTTTCGAGTGTTAGGTTTGTATCAGGATCTACAAAATTTACCTTTCTGTAATAATAAAACAATTCGACTGATAACCTGAAAGGAGATTTCGGTCCACCAGTGGTCCTCGAACCACAGTTTGGGAACCACTGTTTAGACTGTAAGTTCGAAGACTCATAGACTTTGAGTTATAGATGTTGGTATACATAGTTGTGTGTATTATATGCAACTAGCGTGATATATTTCAAAATCTATATAAAGAATTGGATTATATTATGTTTGTGTGTGGTCATAGGTGGTGTAATGTGTTTTGAACACATACCATGTCCATTGCTAATTTTATCTCTGTGTTTAAGAGTTATATTAATATGCTAAGAAATTATTAATGAAGCCAATTAAGTGACACATTAAGTATTTTGTTTCCAGAAAATATGTTAATTTTTTATTCATATTTCCACTTCTTGTTAGTATTCCATTATCTATTTTGTTACTCTCTATTAACGGTTTAATATGAGTTAGAGTGTCGTTGAAATCCCGGGAAACATCGAAAAAGTAACACAAATATCGGATGTCCCCCAAAGATTAATACACATTTTAATGTGGCCCTAAAAGTACAAATTCTGGTGATTACTAAATAATGATTGCATTTATTTAAAGTCTAATGAAGAAAGTTTATGTTCCCATAACCACTTTTCACACCATACTCTTCATCATTTCAGAGAATGTATGTAGGGGAATATCCCAGCGGATCGTGGAGTTTACTCCATCGAACGATTGCAAGGATCCTCAGTTCCCCAGTATCTGAACTTTTGACTGTTGATAACACCTGACAAACGACCATGACATTCATCACTCCTGTGGAGTTGATTTAGAAAATCTCCATCATTCACTACCTTCTCAGAAAACTGATTGGTGAAATACAATCGTTTGCGTGTTTGCTGTGGAGTTAGTTCACTATGTGTGTAGATTTTATAAGGAAACGTATGTAATTCAGCCCTAAGAATGCGGTGAACAGACGTTTTAGGGATGTTTATCTCTGCCGATAATTGTCGGACAGACTTTCTTGGACTATGGTTTAATGTGTCTCTTATCGATCCCACATTTTCAGCACTGCGAACAGTTTGTAATAAAATAAAATAAACAAACAATCGTGGCAGTTATTTCGGTATAAGATCTTCCGAGGGGAATATTACCGGATATTTTCAGAAGCTCTTAGTTTTTCTTGGAAGATTACCGAGGGTTTTCAGAAGCTATTAGCTTTACTTCGCCCCGCTTTTGATGTGGGTAAGGACTGAACTTAAATTTGAGATTTTGGCGTTCGTGGAGTCCTCCTCAAAACAAAGCGGCCTTTGTAGGACTTATGGTCCTTTAAGGCGGCGGGGGTTTAAAAATTCAATGCCTAGAACTAGATGTGGGGATGAAATGGGAGTGCTCCGAGAAAACCCACTTTCACTGATCAGGCGCCTAAAAGTCTGCCTGTCCAGTGCCCGAGTCTTGAAAGATTTTAACAGCATGATAAATTTTAGTATCATGGTAGTATGGAAAGGATGGTAAGTTATGGAGTGGTCTCGGCAGTGTTTAAGGTTGTCACTGGATTTAGTATCCTGGGAGTATGGGAAAGAGGAAGAGTTATGGAGTGATCCAGCATGGTTTTAAGTTGCCCCTGGATTTATTATCATGGTATTATGGGAAGGATGGTAAGTTATGGAGTGGTCTCAGCAGGGTTTAAGATTGTCACTGGATTTAGTATCATGGTAGTATGGAAAGGATGGTAAGTTATGGAGTGGTCTCAGCAGGG
>NW_013666355.1:128702-139763 GCF_000517525.1 Limulus polyphemus | reverse complement strand
CTTGTCTTCTGTAATAGCTGCTTTTATTGTATTTTGAATTAATTGTGTTTTAGTTTGTGCCACTGTAGGACTAAAAAAACAGAAGAGTAAAGTTGTTTTTTTAAATGCTGTGAATTTATTGGTCAGCTCCTACAGTATTGTGTAGACTGAACATAACTTGTCTCCTTGTCATCTACTACAGTATTGTGTAGACTGAACACAACTTGTCTCTTTGTCATCTACTACAGTATTGTGTAGACTGAACACAACTTGTCTCTCTCTGTCATCTGCTACACTATTGTGTAGACTGAACACAACTTGTCTCTTTGTCATGTACTACAGTATTGTGTAGACTAAACACAACTTGTATCTTTGTCATCTGCTACAGTATTGTGTAGACTAAACACAACTTGTCTCTTTGTCGTTTACTACAGTATTGTGTAGACTAAACACAACTTGTATCTTTGTCATCTGCTACAGTATTGTATAGACTGAACACAACTTGTATATTTGTCATCTTCTACAGTATTGTGTAGACTGAACACAACTTGTCTCTTTGTCATCTACTACAGTATTGTGTAGATTGAACACAACGTGTCTCTTTGTCATTTACTATAGTATTGGGTAGATTGAACACAACTTGTCTCTTTGTCATCTGCTACAGTATTGTGTAGATTGAACACAACTTGTATCTTTGTCATCTGCTACAGTATTGTGTAGACTAAACACTACTTGTCTCTTTGTCATCTACTACAGTATTGTGTAGATTGAACACAACTTGTATCTTTGTCATCTGCTACAGTATTGTGTAGACTAAACACTACTTGTCTCTTTGTCATCTACTACAGTATTGGGTAGATTGAACACAACTTGTCTCTTTGTCATCTACTACAGTATTGGGTAGATTGAACACAACTTGTCTCTTTGTCATCTACTACAGTATTGTGTAGATTGAACACAACTTGTCTCTTTGTCATGTACTACAGTATTGTGTAGACTAAACACAACTTGTCTCTTTGTCATGTACTACAGTATTGTGTAGACTAAACACAACTTGTCTCTTTGTCATTTACTACAGTATTGGGTAGATTGAACACAACTTGTCTCTTTGTCATCTGCTACAGTATTGGGTAGATTGAACACAACTTGTCTCTTTGTCATTTACTACAGTATTGGGTAGATTGAACACAACTTGTATCTTTGTCATCTGCTACAGTATTGGGTAGATTGAACACAACTTGTATCTTTGTCATCTGCTACAGTATTGTGTAGACTAAACACAACTTGTCTCTTTGTCATCTGCTACAGTATTGTGTAGACTAAACACAACTTGCATCTTTGTCATCTACTACAGTATTGTGTAGACTAAACACAACTTGTCTCTCTTTGTCATCTTCTACAGTATTGTGTAGACTAAACACAACTTGTCTCTTTGTCATCTTCTACAGTATTGTGTAGACTAAACACAACTTGCATCTTTGTCATCTGCTACAGTATTGTGTAGACTAAACACAACTTGCATCTTTGTCATCTGCTACAGTATTGTGTAGACTAAACACAACTTGCATCTTTGTCATCTACTACAGTATTGGGTAGATTGAACACAACTTGTCTCTCTGTCATCTGCTACAGTATTGTGTAGATTGAACACAACTTGTCTCTTTGTCATCTACTACAGTATTGTGTAGACTGAACACAACATGGTTCTTTCCTGCATGGATTTTCTTTTGAAATTCTGTTATTTTATTATCATCTACTACAGTTGCATGTACGCTGAACACAATTTGTTTCTTACCTGTACAGATTATTCAAGAAGAATCGCATCTTCTACAATGTGATGAATCAGATGAAAGAGTGGCTCAGGTAAAGTGGATTCTATAAAACATATGCTTTTATAAACTGAAGAGTGGCTCAGGTAAAGTGGATTTTAAACAGTGACCAAAACTCATTAGGTTCTGTTAATTTACATCTAAATTCACTTCTACATTCTCTAGTTCTTTCAAAGATTGGAGGTACTTGTGTTTTATATAAATAGTTTCAGCTTAAACTGTATGAATAACTGGAACTAAGCCTTTTTTAATCTACTTTATATACCAGTAGCTTTGTGTTGTCTAAAACTAAAATACCCGTCTTTGTATGCAGGTTTTAAGTTTAGGTTATGAGGAAAATGAAGCCAGAAAGGCTTTGAAGAAACATCATGGAAACCTTCAAAGTGCAGTAGAAGATCTAATTAACTCTGGTGGGAAGATAGAAATGGCTGACTCTGAAGAGATGGTGAAAATGGAGGAACACAGTCCTGGAACATCCAGTAGTTTGGGTATTTGAAATTATCTTAACACAATATTTTACATTAATTATAATTTACAGTTTACCTTAGGACTAGTTATTCAATTAATACGATATGATTACTTTATATTGTGAAGATACTTGAGTCTTTGTTTGTTGGCCTCCAAGAGGTGAACATCAGTTGAGAGTAATGTTAATGGTGCATTCCTGATGTAGATCTATAGTACTGTGCAAAAGTGTTAGGACAAGAGAATATTTTGTCATTCTTTCCATTTTATGGGACTAATTCTTCCAAGCCATTACAGAATGTAAAATTCAACACTATGGTAATGCTTCATTGATCCCTGTTGACAAATGAATGAGCCAGGGTGAGAATATTTATCATTCTCTAGAATTCCCATATACTTGTACCAAGGGCATGTGTCATACGGGTTCTGCTTGAATGAACATACTGATCAGATTTAGGGTCTGAAATAACTGTTGTGGTACCCCATGCAGTGTCTTAACTATATAGAAAGGAGCTAGCATATGGTACCATTACATGCTGGAAGAAATCAATTTAATAGCAGTACTTAACACTATATATATTAGGTTTTGTTGTCATGTCCAAAAAGCATAGAGAATTGTCAGTAGAGCAGAGAGTTCGCATAAAAGCTTTACATGATGCTGGTTGGACTTTCCGACAAATTGCTGCAAACTTGAAATGCTCCCCAAACACTGTCAAGTACACCCTAGATCGTGAGACTGAAATAGGTAAATTTGAAACTAGGAAAGGAAGAGGCTGAGGTTAAGTATCATGCAGTCTTTGGGACAGAAGGAAGACTGCCATCAATCTCAAGCATGAGATAAACGACCATGTACCAACTGAAAAGTGTCCAGGTCTACAGTATCAAGAAGACTCAACAAGAATGGAATATTTGGCTGCGTAGCAGTTAAAAAACATTTACTTTGATCTCCAAATATTGTCAAGAGACTGAAATTTGCTAAAAAGTACAAAAACTGGACTGTTGATGATTGGAAAAGGGTGTTATGGACAGATGAGTCCAAGTTTGAAATATTTGGTTCAAAGAGTAGGTTGTACATCTGGCAGAAGAAAGGTGAAAAATACTTAAATCAATGCATAGCACCTACCATGAAGCATAAGGGAGGCAGTGTGATGGTTGGGGTGTTTTTTCTGTTGAGGTGACAGGAGATATTTGCAAAATAGATGGAATAATGGATCAGCACAAGTAACATCAGATACTGATCCATCATGGTATACCCAGTGGTTTGCATATTATTGGTAAAGGATTCTACTACCAAGAATATAATGAACCCAAACACTCAACCAACCTATGCAGAAATTACTTAGCTAAAAAAGAAGCTGCTGGAGTAATTCAAATGATGCAATGGCCCCCACAGAGTCCCGATCTCAGCCCAATTGAGCAGAGCTAGGAGTTAATAGATCAAAAACTTGACAAATCAAAAGTTATTTCCATAAAAACTTCATGGGAGTGTATTAGAGACATTTGGAGTAAAATCCCAAAGGACGCTTATATTAAATATGTTGCAACAATACCTGAAAGACTGTCTACAGTTATTAAAGTAAAAGGGGGGGGACACATCAAATATTAACTCAACTCAAGCATTTCCACTGAGTTTCTGTTGTACTAACTATGAAGATTAATAGAATTTTGATATTTCATCTGTGATTTACCTTCCACTGTTCTTTGAAATTAGCCAGAAATCTAATTTTTGACTTTGTCCTAGCATTAATATTTGTTCCGTCTTATAAGCACAATTCTTTAATAATGGAAACATTTTTCTTCATTTGCTTGAAGACTTCGCTTGCCTTACTTTTGTAATGGATAAATTAGATGTGTAGTTATTGGGCAACACTGTTATTTAACAACATAATCGTTTTTAGCACAATCTTCGTAGGTTTTACTGTTTCTTCTTTAACACAGATTAAAGTAAGCTTTATATCCAACTTTTTGGCCTATGACAACTGTTTAACTACTTATTATTTTAAATTTCTTTGTAGTTCTGTTTGTTTGTTTTTAATTTTCGATTTATTTAAAACAAAATGAACTTGTGCAAGAATGCAAGCTTGATAACAACAATTTTCGATAAGGATTGTTTGTTTGTTTTGAATTTCGCGCAAAGCTACACGAGGGCTATCTACGCTAGCCGTCCCAAATTTAGCAGTTAAAGACTAAAGGGAAGGCAGCTTAGTCATCACCACCCACCGCAAACTTTTGGGTTACTATTTTACCAACGAATAGTGGGATTGAATGTCACATTATTACTCCCCCACTGCTGAAAGGGCGAGCATACTTGGTGGGGTGGATATTTGAACCCGTGACCCTTATGCCGGGCCTTTTGATAAGGAATAAATTTTGCTTTCAGGATGTTTGTTTTTTCTCGCCCCCCCCCCAAGTTAATCTCTGACAAAGTTATGCTTCTAAAAGCATTTTCATTATCATGTTTCATAAGTATAATTGAATTTTTGCTTCATTGCTCTAAACCTGTTAAAATCCTCTCTGTTTTTACCATGCATATATTCTAATTATACTCATTTCTTGTTATAATAATTTTGTTTTTTAAAATATCTTATCTTTTTCCTTAATTCTCAGTAGCTCGGTGTTAAGATTGAAATGTAGTAAAGCTAAAATCCGAGGTTTAGTCCTTGTAATGGGAACAGCTTTGAGTATAACAGTAAACAATCCCTACACGTGTTCAAGCAGGGATATCCTCCTTTCTTTTTTATCCTTTCTACCACTGATAGCCTCCTCTTGCCCTTAACTCAGTGATGAATAGTTTGTTGTTTTATTATTAAGCACAAAGCTACACAAAGGGCTTTCTGTGCTCTGCCCACCACGAGTATCGAAACCCGAGTGATGGATAGTGAAACGCTTATAAGAATTGGATAAGCCTCATTGAGAATCTTATTTGCAGAGCTTGACTATACTTGACTTGACTATATCAGAATTTAAATTACATTCGCAACTACTAAGACTTACTGAAATATATTTTAATCTTTTTTCCGCTACATTAAATCGGGCGACAAAATGCAACAACGGCACGACTATCACAATTAAGTTTTGGCTTATTTTGAAAATACGTAATAGCACCTCCTGCCGTATTGAATTGTCGAAATTATTTTCGTGAAGATAGCTTTGCACATAACGTTTGCCGATTTCAACGGTTGGGTGTTAAGTTTTGGGTTGCAATTTACTATAAAACGCTCGAGTGTAATGTTCAGCCCAGTGGTAAGCTTGACTCGGTGATTTATATAATTTAATCAAATGTTTCTTCTGATTAATTTCTGTTAGATTTTGGATGATTTATTGTTTAAATTTTGTTAATACTCGCATTAGGTCATTGTGGGATCATTATAACTAAAAAGAAGTGAATGAACATTTTGAACAGGTGGCTCTAAGTATTACATTACAAGTCAAACCTTTTCACTTCAGTATGGCATATGATCAATAAGAATAAAAAAGGCGCGGCCTAGCACTAATGTTGCCTGCTTAAAATCAGAATATCAATAAGGTCCTGAGATTAAATCAAATAACGTGGTTGATGTAAAACCAAGGTTGTCCAGAGATCATGTGATCCCTCTTCACCCCGCTCTTTGCCTGGAAAAGTCGAGACGATAAGGCCACGAAAGTGGGAGATTCAGACTTCATATCTTGTCGAAACAAACGGTCTTTCAGGGCAGCTGGGATCTATAAACCCAATGCCAGATAATTTTGCTGTGGGGGGAGGGATGGAGTGCCCCGAGAAAATCCACTTTCACTGATCAGGCGCCGAAAAGTCTACCTGTCCAGTGCTCGAGTCTTGGAAGATTTTAATATGATAAATTTTAGAATCATGGTAGTATGGGAAGGAAGGAGAGTTATGGAGTGGTCTCAGCATGGTTTAAAGTTGTCACTGGATTTAGTATCATGGTAGTATGGAAAGGATGGTAAGTTATGGAGTGGTCTCAGCAGGGTTTAAAGTTGTCACTGGATTTAGTATCATGGTAGTATGGAAAGGATGGTAAGTTATGGAGTGATCCAGCAGGGTTTAAGATTGTCACTGGATTTAGTATCATGGTAGTATGGAAAGGATGGTAAGTTATGGAGTGATCCAGCATGGGTTTAAGGTTGTCACTGGATTTAGTATCATGTTAGTATGGAAAGGATGGTAAGTTATGGAGTGATCCAGCATAGTTTTAAGTTGCCACTGGATTTATTATCATGGTAGTATGGGAAGGAGGAAGAATTATGGAGTGGTCTCAGCAGTGTTTAAAGTTGTGACTGGATTCTTGTCTGGAACGGTTTGCTGAAGGAAGGTTCTTGATGTTTGGCGAGATTTGGTGTGTCATCTTCATCGCTGGAAGAAGGAGCGACTGATTTGAGTGTCGTTGGTGTGTCTGTGGAGCTAGGGTGGCTCGCCGCTGGTTCTTATGGGAGGCGGTGGTGTATGCGAGTCGGGGCCAAAACAGTCGTTGGAGAAATCAAGCGTTAAAGGTCGATTAAGTCGAGAGGAATTGATGAACTGTTGATCAGCGTGTGGAAAGGTCTAGGTGCCGTTTTTTTGTAAGGCTTTATCTGTGTGGACTGGGTGGCTGAAGTGAAGGCTGTGGTCAAAGTCGACAAGTCTTGTGTTTCTGGAGTTTCAGTTTGTTTGGTCTGGTCTGAGGTTAAGATAACCTTGGTGTTTTTGGTCAACTTGCTGGTTGGCGGGAAATGATAAACTGGAGTTGATTTGAATGGCTGGTCACTGGTTGTGAAAGCGGGAAGAGACTGGTCGGGATGGGTGGGGGATGACTTTTTCCGCTTTGAAGTGAAAGGGGTGGTATAGGAATACGTTTGAAAGAATGTTGTCAGCAGTGTTTATGATGACGTAACGATATTGACGAACTGCGTCGGCGATCCTGTGGTTCTTACATGAATTCTGTGAGTGGCGTGGGATTTGGTTTTATGTTTTATCTCGTGGCGTGGGATTTGGTTTTATGTTTTATCTCGTGGCGTGGGATTTGGATTTATGTTTTATGTCGATTGAATGACGAATGTCTTCTGCGATGCTTGTATAGTAAACGCCTATTAGGAGTATAGAAAAGAGATTATTGGAGCTTCGGGGGAGGGGGGAGTAGTGCATGTGACAGGTGGAACAGAGGGCTACCTAAATAGTTGAAGTCGGTTATGGTTAAGGGCTACAGGAAGATACGCCTCTGCGTAAGATCCTGGTTTGAGTTGTGTCGATTAATGCCCCGGATTTAAATTAATCGATGAAGGCGATGATTTGTCGCGGCAAAAAGTCGGTGGATAAGCCGTCGAGGATTACCGGTGAGCCCGTGGAGAAAGCCATGGAAGATTTAGCTTACTTTAGAGACGTGGTTAATGATACACCTGACTTGCTTGGTTGTCAACGTAGGAATGCCCTAACCCAAGCTGTTTGCCTTATGCCAATATGGCCTTTATGTTGATCACGAACGGCATCCATTGAAACAAACTTGGTCCCAGTCCGAGAATTAGTTATTCCAGTTGGAGCTTCTGCCAAAACAAAATGCCTGCAGTAGCTGTGCTGCATCTGAGTTTCATCACTCAGTAGTATTAGTTCGTTGAATAAATGTCAATCTTATCGTGTTCAAACTTCACGGTTCTCTGAAACAGAATATGATGATTAGTTATGTATAACCATTTAAACTCATGACTCAAAATAGGTATTTGGGACAACTTATAGGTATCGATCACATTATTTTCGTTGTTTTGTGTCCTGATACACACTGACAGTTAGATACGTATCTGATACACACTTACAATTAGATACGTATCTGATAAGCACTGACAAGTTAGATACGTATCTGATACGCACTGACAAGTTAGATACGTATCTGATACACACAGTTAGATACGTATCTGATACACATTGACAAGCTAGATACGAATCTGATACACACTAACAAGTTAGATACGTATGTAATACACACTGACAAGTTAGATACGTATCTGATACACACTGACAAGTTAGATACGTATCTGATACACACTGACAAGTTAGATACGTATCTGATACACACTGACAAGTTAGATACGTATCTCATACACACTTACAGTTAGATACGCATCTGATACACACTGACGGTTAGATACGTATCTGATACACATTGACAAGTTAGATACGCATCTGATACACACTGACTATTTAGATACGCATTTGATACACACTGACAGTTAAAAAAGTTTCTGATACACATTGACAGTTTGAAACGTATCTGATACACACTGACATTTAGATTTATATCTGACACATACACACACATATATATATATATATATATAACTAATCATGTTAACCATGCGAAAAAAGAAGAAGAAAAAGATACGAGCATCAAGGATGAAGATAAAAAAAAGTTTCCAACGCGACCTACAAAACTAATGGCTATAATAGAGGTAGAAGTTGTTACAAGATTTCTCACCATATATAACTTTGCCCCACTGGTATTTTTTACTATAACTCAAGTGAATTATCACTCCTTCTAGTGTCACTTCAAGCAAAAGTTAGGGCTGGACGTAAAGAATGAGTTCCCTACTGGGATATTTTTACTTTCAGTGGTTTCATCTTAAATTATTATTTTTCTCCTCAAGTGACAACAAATATTTCTTAGAAACGTGTTGAAACCGTTAAATAAATGTTTTACCAGTTAATGTTCTTATTTTTAGCTGCACTCACTAATAAACTATGACGTCTCGTAAATGAGCTGACGTTACTAAATTTTTTTTCATTAACCTTAAACACTAGGTGGAGCAAGCGTAGGAAGAACGGTGATAAAATATAAAAGGATTTCTCTGTCGACCACTAGGTTTTTTTCTGTTCCCAAAGTGCATATGAAATCGATTACATTCATCCCTCACCACTTGATAAAAAACAGATATTTTACACGTTGTATTCTGTAACTTTTAAGTGTTTAGAATATAGCACATCAACAAAAATTGCTGGATCTTATTCAAGCAGGTTTCATCCTACTCACGATACTTAAGTCGTACAAAGCTTAGATAAAACAGCATTATCCTCATTATAACTACCAGTGGTGTTTGTTGGTTTTTTTTCGACTGCAAATCCTTTCAGTATAGTAATTATTTGTTTCTTTGTTCAGTTTCGCGCAAAACTGTTCGATGGCTATCTGTACTAGCGGTACTTAATTCTTAATGGATAGACAAGATAGAAAGCAGCTAGTCAATAACACCCCTCCCCCTTGCCAACTGTTGGGCTACTCTTTCCCAATGAATAGTGGGAGTGCCGTTACGTTATAATATCTCAACGGCTGAAAGAGCGAGCATGTTCTACGACATGTTTCGATCCTCCCTTCCCCCCAGTGGCTCAGAGGTAAGTTTGAAAGTTTATAAAACTAAAAAACGGGTTTTGATACGTTCGGTGAGCATAGCTCAGACAGTCGTTCCATTGTGTAGCTTTGTGCTTAAAAACAGACAAGCAAGTTTCGATCCCGGATCCTCAGATTGTAAGTTAAGAGTTCTAACCAGGTCATTCTAGAAATTACACAGTAATTTCAACCGTCAGGAGGCTACATTACTTTTTACTGTGTTTGACAATTTTGATTGATATCACACATTCTCGGTACTTATCTGTGGCAGGCTAGAACCCCCTCTCCACTAGTCATTATAATATTTTTTACTGTGTCTGACAGTTTTAATCTATATCACACATTCTCGGTACTTATCTGTGGCAGGCTAGAACCCCCTTTCCCCCTCGTCCCAGGCATTATGATATTTTTTACTGTGTTTGACAATTTTAATTTATATCACACATTCTCGGTACTTATCTGTGGCAGGCTAGAACCCCCCTCCCCTCTAGTCATTATAATATACCGATGTTTTCTTCAGAGTACTTAATTGTACTCGTATTAGCCACTATATACATAATACAAACTTAATATGTACAAATATAATATAATACAGATTAGTTACCATTAGGTGGCGAACGAGGAAACTTTCACGTACCTTCAATTCATTTATCAAATAGACCATGTTTTGTTTATTTAAAATTTTTTTAGTAAATGCTTCGTATCTAGAATATTTTAGTTTTTATACAGAACATTAAGCTCTGTATTTGTGACTTATTGAGCTCTATAAAGAGTATTTATAATGGCTTTTCTCACTGCTTCAACATTTTGAATTCCTTACATAAATTTGTATCAGATTTGTGGCACAGTCTTGTAGGTAGATCTTCAATTTAGAAATCACGATAACACAAATATCCGTATTGGAGAAGCGACACCTATTGACAGTAGTTTAAGTATATATTTCAAACAACAGAGAATAATGAAATATGTACACAGTAACATAGTTTTTAAGGCATGAGTCAACATGTATAGCCTACTGTCCTCAATTCTATTCGATAAGTTCCATGTTTTTCAGGTATCATTTAGTGGAAAAAACAGGTGATGCGCAGAGGTAATTTTATGGCTGGTTGGATCTCATTATCCAGCTGTCACCTTCAGCCATGAAACCGGAAACACCACCTTCATAAACTCTACGAGGAATTACGTAATACGAAAGAGAAATCCTTTCATTTAAACTAGGTTAAATGTCGCAAGTCGTCTCGTGTGTAATAACAATACGTCCCATGAAGCCTAAAGTTAGGTGTAATTAATCGAAACATTTAATAGAATATTACATTTATAAATTTATTACTTACAGTTGGTATTATTTTTATCTCTTGCGAAAAATTCGGAAGCAGCATTGTGTTATTTAACATATGTTAGTAGTACCACAGTTTCTACGTAATATACGTAAACATGTCACAAGC
>NW_013666355.1:119289-127702 GCF_000517525.1 Limulus polyphemus | reverse complement strand
ATGAATATATTAATGTTTGGTATAACAGTCTGTGATATCATTCTTCGGTATAACAACCTGTAATGTTCATATTCAGTATAATAAGCTGTGGTGTCCATGTTCCGTATAGCAATCTGTGGTATCCATGTTCAGTACACAGCGTGCCAACACATTTTCCTACTGCAAAGGTTTAAAACAAACACTAGGTTTCGTGCTGACTAAATTTAAACAAGTTATCATTACCACACGTCAGTAAGGTGTTGTATACTAAGTTACAAGTAGATGCAAAACAAAATATGTAGGAGGAACGTCGGGACTGCTTCATGCAAGATATAGAGAGTGGGAGCACTTTAGACTGTCCTCTACACGTAATAAACTACCTCGTACTTCTGACTTTAATGTGACAACCTACCCTCAGTTAATGAATTAAATGTTATAGATAGAGACAGCTGCTTGCGACACCGAAAAAGGAATTATTCATATATTTGTGTTTTGTTTTTTGTAATTTTGCGCATATCCACTCGCGGGCTTTCTGCACTTGCCGTCCCTAATTTGGAAGTGATAGCCCAGTAGAGAGGCAACTGATCAACACCACCCACCATCAACTCTTTAGCTATTCTTTACCAACGAAAATAAAAATTGAGCGTCACATTGTAACGCCGCCACGGCTGAAAGGGCGAGCATGTTTGGTAACGGGTCTCGAGCCCGCGACGTGTAAACTGCGAATCAAGCGCCCTAATCACCAGGATGTGCCAAGCCCTTCTTCAAACAGACAGTGAACCAGAAATGTGGAACCAACACAGAACGTTAATTGGAAAGTAATCTTAGTTGGAATGGGTTTATTAAGAAGCTTTCACAATAAGCAGCATGTTGCAGTCCCAGGTGAAGGAGCTGTTCAAAGCAGAAATAATAATAATAAGATTCAATGTCTGTGTGTCACGTAACTCCTCATAAACCTCTGGACTCACTAACGTCTAAATGGTGCCAAACGAATCGTCTCGGTCCCGAAGCTTGCATAAAGGTAAACGTTTTCATCCCACCCCATGTTGAACCCCGGAGATTTCACGGAAACCCCTTCTCCTAAAATGCTGGACTCATTAACTTCTAAATGACTTCAAGGTTTGCACAAAGATAAAACTTTTCACTCAAACCATTAGGGAACCCGATTATTTCGTGAAAACATTTTTACGGGGATTCCCCGAAAGCGGAGCCCAAATTTCGCATTGATTTATATTACAGCATTTAAATAAGTAAGCCTACTAATTACCGTTCGAGACTTGGCTAAAGAAATTAAATCTGCGTTATAGCGGAAATTATCATTAAATTGAAATAATGGAAAATAGTAGTTCAATCACTAAATCTGTACTATAGCGGCTCTGTAAATGTGGACCATAGGCCCACGGGTTCGCCAGCATTCTATAATATGCATCATGTAATATATGTTATAGCCATTAACTGACAAACTATTTCATATGTATTGTATATATATATATATATATATATATGATTATTGTAGCAGTTCAAAATATAAATAATATTCCATAATAGGCGGAATGTAATATATGTTATCGGCATTAACTGACAAATTATGCCATAATATGTGTTGTTTGTGCACACACACACACACACACATATATATACACACATACACGTATATATATGTGTGTGTGTGTGTGTGTATATATATATTACTGCTGTAGTAGTTTAAAATAGAAATAATCTGACCTATATAAAAGCCAGCGTGCGTCACTCCACGCTTGCTTTCTCTTGATTTATCGAAATAGGAGGAGTCAAGAAAGCCAAAATGCCTTTATCCAGATAGAATAGTTCGATTACTGTCTGCCCATTACGATTTTAGTGACGGGGGTGAAAGGGGCCGTGAAACCCTATAAGTGTAGTGAGTGTTGGTATAATAAGCCTAAAGTAAAGACGTAGTGTGAGATCACCTAGCCTAGAGCCAAGATCATATAATTTATCATGAAAGTAAAAATATCGATTTAATTTGAAAATGAAATTTGACGGGCTATACACTAGTATTCTATAATATGCAGTATGTGATCTATGTTATTAACATAAACTGATAGTCTATTCCATAATATATATGTTGTCTGTATATACATAAATATTATTATTGTCTGCTATTAGTACTTTACAACAGTAATGACTAACAAATGTTCGTTTTCTGCTTGTACCTGATTTTCTAGGTTTGCAATATACTTTATTGCTTTCATATGTCTTAAGTTATAGAATCTGTGGACTGACTATGTATCGATTTGTTCTAAAGTTATTACATTTTTGTGATATCTTGACTATGCGTATCGTTCACACTGCGCTTTCAGTTGTTACACGTTTTCAAAGTCGGTGCTTAGTCTATGATCTACTTGTTATTAAACAACCTACAATGTGGATATATGTACGAATAATTCCAAAGTCGTAAATAATTTATTATGCCACGGAAGTTAACAACAAAAAGCGTTCAGTGGGCATATATCTACAGTACTATGTTACTCTTATTCTTTTGGCAACCAAATAATGTGAAGCTTAATATTAACTACAAAATTAAGTCATTAAGTAACTTGGTACAAGCTTAGAGGAACTCCTAAATTTGTAAAATTTTTAATTTATGATCTACGTATGTATTGTTTTCTGATTATTATTGTTAAACATATTTTATTGTATTTTTCTAATTGCAACTTAGAAACGAAAATAACATATATTCGTGTGACCTTGGGTAATGTTATTTCATTGGGTTTCTTCTACGGGTTCATTGTTGAAAAAGTGAAACTGTTATGATACAGTTCTGATTATCTATACTCAGTTTTTGTTGTTGTTGTCTCCTCCAATTTTTCTGTTCATAAATACTGTTTTGGATAAGTATAGATAGTTGTGGTTGTTTACTGAAAACGCCACGGTGAGTTTTTGTGTATATGTATGCCTGATAAACCGTTACCTTTACAACTATCATAGCATCGTGTTACAAGTTAAGTTGTAAATGAAGCATTAACTCATGGTTGCCAAACAACTACAAAGTGTCATTCATTAAGCATATAGTTCTGTGATTGAAATATTGATTTCTCGTAATACTTACAAATTTTCATTTCGAAGTTTATGGTCGAGATTAAATGTCAAACAAAATGGTATAAATAATTTCAAAATACGAAAGTTGATTTGACTACGTTATAGTAAAATGATGTTGGAGCCTCACCACAGTGTTACCGTAATGAATATATATTAAAAATTAAATCTATAATCTGTAATTTAATAAAAAAATCTAAAAAAGATATTCTTTGATATTCAAAATTCACTTTAAAGCTATAATGTAATATCCGAATTACAAACGAATATAATGTCTAATAAGTAAAACGTATTAGTATATAAACATTAGTATATTGTTTGCAAAACCTACTTCTATTATGTGATATAACATGTTTAACATATTAATAGTATTACATTGGAAAGTTAACAGTTGTTGAAACACACACTAAATTTAAAGAATATCTGTAGAAGTGGAACTAATTTACAAGATAGTTTGATGTAGAAATTGGTTTCATATAATAAACTTACAGATATTATCCTTGTTCACCTCAACTCCATTGTATCACATTACAATCTAAAATGACATAGGTTGAAAACACGTATGAGGTATCTTAAGTGTCATGTAACAGGAAGAAACTAATAGTTATACACGGTTTGAACTAGAGCAGGGTACATACTACCAGTACCAAAGTGTTATAACTAAAGAAACTAATAGTTCTACATGGTTTAAATTAGAGCAGGGTACATACTACCTGTACCAATGTGTTATAACTAAAGAAACTAATAGTTCTACATGGTTTAAATTAGAGCAGGGTACATGCTACCAGTACCAAAGTGTTATAACTAAAGAAACTAATAGTTCTACATGGTTTAAATTAGAGCAGGGTACATACTACTTGTACCAGTGTGTTATAACTAAAGAAACTAATAGTTCTACATGGTTTAAATTAGAGCAGGGTACATACTACCAGTACCAATGTGTTTTATTTAAAGAATAAGACTTTAGTGAAATGCTTTGTGTGTATCTTAACCGAGATAAATGAACAATTGTAAACTGAATAATTGACACCATAGTGATAGATCTAGAACTTGATTATAGTACACATTAACTTGCCTTCTTCCCTGCTGATCTTCGTGAAATCTTCTTAGTTCTTGACATGCTTATTAGATGCCAATTTGTGATTGGTTACCTGTTGATCTGTCTGTCTGTCTCAAGACTTTCAAAGATTATTTTGTGCAATGATAGTTTAATTTCTTCTTACTTCTGGTGTTCTCGTTTCATTCGTCTTTTTGAGAAATGATTGAGTTATTTTTTATGCATACTTTACCTTTGACCTCAGATATTAGAAAAAGCAAGTAGGTTCAAGAAATCAATTTAACACAAAGATACGATACCGTATAACCCCAGCGCTTTCGAAAGGTGAACAGTTTGCCCTTGAAGAAGAAAGGTCCATCTTTCGAAAGCGCTGGGGTTATAGGGTATCGTATGTGTCACTATCTTACTTTTCTCTTCCTATTGTCGGTTCTGATTGAAGTCGCTTACAAGTCTAACCATTTCTGTCCACACTAAAATTCACGTTGATTTACTAATTTCTTATTTTACTGTTTAAGTCACTGCCTCTCCTTCCCTAGCTGTTTCACTTACACTCCATCTTCCCAGGAGTAGTTTCATTGCTTGTTTTGTTTTTATTATCGATAATGTAGACCTTTCCACTCTCTGTGAAGTTACTGTTACAAATTTTCTGACATATCTTGTTCCTTCAACAGGTTTTCTTTATTTAACAATTGCAATCAAATCTACACTGTAAATCCCCTTTATATATTCTTGCTGTTCTAGCAAGTATTTTTCTCGCTAGTTATGAGGGGGGGGGGGGGTTGGAGGCCACGTGATCTGATATTAAATTTTTAGTATCACAATCTCCTTTACTGTTTGTGTACGTGCATGTAATGGGATAAATCTCCAATTCAATGGTCGTATCTGATCCTGTTACCAGACTACGACTTTCAATATAGTCCCATAATCTATTTCTCTGTTTCCTTTTCAAATATTAGCGCCTTGTTTGCTTACTTGAACCAAGAGATGCAAGCCAATCGTATTGCAGGGTTAAGAAGAATGAGAAAGGTTTAACTGTTAAGTGTAGTTTGGTTCTGATATTACGAACATGATCCTACTTGTATTGGGATAGTGCTTGGTGAAATCCCATACTTGAAGTTAAAGTACTTAAAACGTGTAGTGTTACATAGAAATACACTGTGTGTACCATAGCGAATCTGCGTACTTAGGGAGACATTCGACAATATAAGTATTCAGTTCATATTTAAAACCTGATGCTTATCTAGAATAAATACATTTAGCGTGGTGCACTGGAATAGATGATTGCTTTGTATTTTTAGCATACGTAATTAAAATATGATGTTATATTTTTACAATTCATAGTGTCTTTCTGAGGTTTATGTTCTCTATTTTTTTTCAGTCAAGAAAAACAACTAGAAAGACTCGCATAATAGGAAAGAGTACCTCGTCATGAGTAACAGCTCTCTCTGGAAGAAGCAGTCACGAGAACATATCACAACATTTCTTCAAAAGACGGAGAGAAATAATGAGAGCCATCTTTTGAATTTGATATAAATATTACCAATGTTAGCATTATGAACGACACATACTGGACAATTGACGAACCATTTCTGAACATTTCATTGGAGGAGATACAATGCTATATCAGTTTTTACTCCACAGCCAGTTTCTACAGCTCTGAAAATAGTAAGTTTATTTTATTTTTTACAATATATTCATAATTAAATAATCAATTATCGCAATCAAATTACGTAATTAGACTCCCTGAGTTCCTCTCTTTTCAGGAAAAATATTAATGTCAACAAAAACAACTGACACCCATATTATAATCCCAGTGGCACAGCGGTATGTCTGCGGACTTACAACGCTAGAATCCGGGTTTCGATACCTGTGGTGGGCAGAGCACAGATAACCCATTGTGTAGCTTTGTGCTTAATTACAAACAAACCCTTTTTATCTTTTTTTTAGATGTTTTATGACTTCATTCTCGCTTCTGATAATAGTTTTATTTAATTAAAAATTTCTATGTTTGTTTTTCCCTCAAGACTAAAAATTAGTAATTCTGATGTTTTAACAAGTTTTTTGTTTTCTAAAAAATAATAATGTTTGTCTTCACATCATCAATTCCAATTGAATTCTTGAAATATTCGAGCTAGCGCTTTGAGAAAATTTATGGTTGAGTCAAGTACCTATTGCTCAAGGGCTCACGCGTTTCTTTCACACTTAGAACTCCACCAGGTACAAAACAAATATCGCAAATTTATTTTCACTCGTGCTACAAATCAAGACGCAGAAATTCAATGACGGATGAAGCATAATATCTTCCTTCCTTGTTCTCTTTATTAAAAAAGGAATGTTGGAAAACATCACCACCCATCATTATTTTAAACGTTCAGTTAGTATTCTAATATTAGATCAGGCGTTAACTTATGGAAATGTTACAATTACGACCTGTTTAATGTTCTGTGCAAAGATAATTATATATGTGTATTTAATAGGCTATGCTGAGAAAAAAAAGACATCACAGAAAAAGTAATTTATATCCATTGATGCGATTTTCACCTCGAGCTTAAACACAGTTGGTGTTAATCTCAAATAAAAACTGTAATACCATTATATTGTGAAATTTACTTGCCTATCTTTTTGCCATTTTTGTCCATCTATATGGTTGTACAATTTCTGTTTTTTTTCAATGAACATCTTACGATCTTAAATTACAATATCAGTGCTCACCTTGGTTTCCACTGGCAGCCATTTCTGCCTGTTATCTTTACTAGATTCTATTGAGCTAAAGTTGAGAGAGCTGCTGTATTTCCTTTAAAACACATTAGATATCTTAATAGTTTTATGTTTATTGGTTTTTATTCGTGTGGTAAAATTACGTAATGAAATAAACAACGCTAGTTATTTCTTTGTAGCAGAACAAAACTATAGTTTTGCCGAGGTCTGATTTTTAACACGTTTTACAGTTTCTGCTACCATGCTATTAATATTGTTTTTAAAGTACTTAAGGTGCCTATTTGAATAATCGAACAGGAATTGAATGTCAGGGGAAAAAAGCTTGTTCTTTCCAGACGAAATTAATGTTTATAATGGCTCAATATTTTCTTCCAAAACCGATAATTCTTTATATTACCTATCAATCATTGAACTTTTAGGCTTGTTTTTATCGAATAAATTGTATCTAGAACATTTTTAGTACAAAATGGCTGTTTTCGCGCAAAGCTACACCAGGGATACACACAAACACACACATATATATATATATGCATATACATATAAGTGTTTCTGACTTGAGCGTGGAAGGAAGGCAACAAGTCATCAGTATCCCCCTCCCCCATCAAACTCTTCTGACATTATTGACTGACCGAATAATGATATTTAACCGTCATTCCTATAAATCGCACCTGAGGCCTTATAGTGCGGAGTGCGTTTTTTGTAGCAACAGGGCATGAACCATGAACATCTGGGCTGAAGAAAAATTAAAATATGAAGTAAACTCAGGATTTAATTTTTATTTTTTAATTCAGTGGAAATTCTGAGTTATATTTTGTCTATCAACGTTCACCTGTTCTCATTGTTTGTCAAGGTTGATATAGTTATCGAACTGCGTTGAGAAACATATTCTCGAAATATTAAAGCAGCCTTGGTAGCGTGACGGTGAGGTCGTACGGCAGCATGAAGTGCAACACGTCAAGAACAGCTATTGTAAATCTTTTATTTTTAGTAACTAAATTTCATAATACGCTATGTGCTCACCAGATGGATATAATTTAAAGAGCGAATAAAAAAAAGAGAGAGAGAGATCCTACCTACCTTTGAGTACCACGAGGAAACTGTAGTTAAACAATTTAAAGCAACAGGTTGAGGAACCAGCCTGATGAAGGCGTGTATTGTGTACATGAATTTATACAATATTACGAAAATATTGCTTTATACAAAAGCCACTGAGACTGGGTGTGATTTGAATTTATACACCTAATAAGAAACAAGTAAAACTTTTTTTTTACTAGATAGGCGTAACATGAAGATATGATGTTTTACACCATGAATACAGGAAGTGTAATAGGGTTTAATACAACGTGTTACAAAAGAAAATAAATATTTATACGCCCCCCCTAAAAAGCAAAAACAAAGTAACCTATGCACCACAAAGACAATCAGGAATTTGCAAATGAAGGTAAGTCTTTGTACACCAAAGTAAAAAGCCTCCATTGTATGTCTGCGGACTTACAACGCTAGTAACCGGGTTTCGATACCCGTGGGGGGCAGAGTACAGATAACCCATTGTGTAGCTTTGTGATTAATTGCAATTAATTATGT
>NW_013666355.1:112103-118682 GCF_000517525.1 Limulus polyphemus | reverse complement strand
CAAATGGACCTTCTTTATGTTAAAATTCATGTGCTCCAACTTTAATAGTCTCTGTGCGATGTGCATGTGTTACAACTGTTTTTTACCACTATTTCGCTCCTGTCGTTGGAGCTTCACAAAATTTCACATGAAGGTTTGTTGGGTCCGTCCGGAGATACCTGCAAATTTGCGGTTTCACATTTTGCGTTTTGCAGTTTTTACGAGCGTTTTTTACAATTACATGTAAGGGAAGCAACTTTTCATGTCCTCAGATAACCTTTCGTTAATCATGAACTTACATAACTTTCGTCCAGGGGACGGGTACTCCAGCTAGTTATAAATATGTTTTTATACGAACGCTAAAAACGATGGTCTACGCTTTGTAATGTCTTCGTAAATTCTAAGTCAGATAATTCCGACCGTACGTTTCCGGTATTTCAGATTACAGAAAACGCACTGTAACCGATTGAGCGTGAAAAATCTAGGTTATTGTATACAAGAAGTATCTGATTTTGAGAGTATGGTGAGGTAGGTGGTGCTAGATGTATGTAGATTTCGCTTAGCGATTTTTATTTTCTGTGGAATATCAATAATGGCCATTTTTAAAATCTAAATCAATAAAAAATAATGCTATTGTTTTATAGGGATTTTAAATGTGTAAAACCCGTTAGTTCCGGAGGAGCTTACATATCTTCCCCCTAATTGGCTAATTTTAGCGGAATTACGAGATTGTCTCGGCTGTAATGCCCCATAGTTGAAAATGTGGAACGTATTCAGCGGCTTGTCGTGAGTCAAACCTTGGATCTTCAAATTCACATCCCGGCACAACTATAGGAAGATCCTGTACACCAAAATATATTGCAGAACATCAAATACCTTCAGTGGGTATATTTATGCAGGGCCACTAGGACCCACCATGGGTCCTAGGGAAGAAGTGATGAGTCCACCAGAATAGTGATTAAAGACACTGTTAATGTCTAATTAAATGTTCCGTACTTGTTTAATACATTCTGTTAACAATTTTTGCTGCTCTCATGAACCTTTGCTGGTCACTACACCCCAAGGATATATCCCCCCCCCCCGCATCCACGCCCTCTCGGTGGCCTGATTATGTGTAGTACACATAACAGAAAGTTAAAACATTAATAATGTTTTACCTTCTACAATATTTATGTGAAACACTATTTGGCAAATAAAAATCAACTGTCGAAATCATACCAAGTACTTATGACACTTTAAAACAACTTTTATACAATACTGATGTTAATAATTTTTGCAAAGACTTTAATTTTATTGCCCTTTAGAAATAAGCTAAACAGTAAGTAATTGTTACCGTCTTCTATCTGCTGTGATATTTAAATGATGACGGATGTAAGATAGAGAATTTAAGAATAACCAAGTCATTTTTTTTATTTTAACTAGCCATTTGATAATAACTTAACTTTTTAAATGTAATATCAATATCCCAATTAAGTATTATCATCATAATGTATACAAACTCTTAAGTAGAAAATATGGTAACGATCAGAGACAAAATAAAGGTAAATGTGTTTTGTAATTTTGTTTTTAATTCCATTTTAATTCAACATTCATAATTTAGGTATGTAAATAGGTATAAATGCAGACCAAAGCAGAGGGTACGACGAATGAAATAATGTATTAAGCTTCTACGTTATATTTTCAACTTTTCCTTTAGTGAAAAAATAAACAAATCTGTAACGTGATAAATGTATGTCGTTTGGTTGTTAGCGAACGTTCGCAATGGAACAGTTTTTGTGATTCTTTTTAACTGCCGATGTTTTTGTATTCTAAAGTAGTTTTGGAATTCACCAATAAAACTATATACGTCAAGCAGTGATGTAGATTTCACAATACTTTGAAATCGTATGAAAATCATATATTACCGTTCTTGCTACGATAGTTTATTATTTTATCATTTCACTACATGATCATAGATCAGCGTAACATTGAAAGATAACTCTAATGAGTACTAAGATCAGGTTTAAATTCGAAATAGCTATAACCCAGCATAAAATTTGATCATGTTTTTTATGTCCTTCCCTCTCCAGACTTTGATAGTATTTTTGCACCATCTGTGGGTTGACAGTATTTTGTTCGTTGTGTTATGTTTTACCAGCACACATTTTCTATGCCATGTTACACATCCACAAATACAACGAGATATTTTGTTGACGGCATATACCTGGTACGTGACTTGAGGTAAAAATATACAGCTACAAAGATTGATGAACATCTGTCGACATATTTCAATCTAAATATAAATCTTTGCTGACTTAACAAGAAAAATAACGTATATACTGGTTAACAAATAAAACACACACACCCCAGTGGCTTAGCAGTAAGTCTGAGGGCTTATAATGCTAAAAACCGGATTCGATACCAATGGTGGGCACAGTACAGATAGCCCATTGTGTAACTTAGTGGCTAGTAATAAATAAACAAGCAAACACAGTTTTATTTCGAGTCATGTTTTAACTGTTGAGGCTCTCTCCGTTTGTTTTAAGCACGTAATCTGAGCCACTACGTGAAGCCTATGTTTATAGTGATAAAATCGACAGAAACCCCAATGCTCAGGTAACTATTCCTAATTTAGAATTTCTGACCAGAGTGAGTCACCAGTCAATAGTACTCGCAGCCCAAACAGTTATTTTTAACAACAACAATAAAATAAAACTGGGTTGGATGTCATGCATTGGGTTCAACACTTCTACAGCTGAAAAAGCGGAACTGGTTACGCGACATATCGCTGCTATTAGACGATGTTTGGCTCATATTCGTTGTTTTATGAGTGCACTGAGAATTAACTATAATCTTACTAACTGCTCTTTAACTCCAGATTTAGGGCTAAAATTTATCAAATTATTAGTGACAACGCAACAATAGGACACAACTGAAAATATTCTGTATTGAAAGACTGTGAAGTTTATTATTATAGCCAGTCCTTACTCAGTAGATATATTGAAAAAGAACTCTAGACAGAATTGATTACATATAAAATAACAAATATTAGTGGGATTTTTCGAATATATGTTTAGCAACCACAAAAATATATAATACTGTTTATTCACAAAAACAATGAATAGCCTGAATTAACATATTTCCAATTTTGATTGCAGCAATAATTTATCTTCATGATTTTGATAGTTTACGTATAAAATGTGTCAAAATAAATAAAATTCAAAGCATATTTAGATGACGAACTACTTATATGTACTAAAAGATCAAGTGATATCTGCCAAGGTAATTTAATATAGAAGTAATGCCGTATTACTTAAAAAATACAATACGAATTTCATTCTTGACTTTGAAGATTTTCGTAACTGGAGGATGTTTTTCATGCGCATGGAACTTACACCAAGACACAGGTGAGAATTCCAAAATCCTGATCAGAAGAAAAATCCATAACCTGGGCGTTTTTGGAAGGTGATCTTTCCTTCATCAGGGGTAAACGTCAAATTTCCAAAAACGCTCAGGTTACGGGTTTCTTTTCTGATGTAAGCTTTTCTGTTGTTTGTCCGTTTTTGAATATCGCGATAAAAAAAACCTCCTGAATCAGCCACCCGCATAGTTTGTTTGTAATTAAGCACAAAGCTCTACAATGGGCTATCTGTGGTCTGGCCACCACGGGTATCGAAACCCGGATTCTAGCAGACATACCGCTGTACCACTGGGGGAGGGGCCACCCGCATAGAAAAAGTTTATTTCCATACTTATTGAATGATTATATGAGTTTCACATTAAGGTTTCACATCTAGGGTACCCTAGATTTGATTCCAGTTCAAAACGCACAATCCTAGACGGTTTGCTAGAAAAGGAATTTGATGGACTGATACGAATGAGAAATAACATTTTATGTCTTAAAGAGTGCTATTTTAAAGTCTAAAAAGATCCACTTCCAAAAATCTCACATCTTTAGTAGCATTCCACATGCTGTAAGGTTGTTTATCAACGATGGTTTAAATGTATAGTTTCTTTAATCTTGAGATCTTCATTGTCTGCACTGCACGTAATTTTGAAATTCTGTTTCGCTACTTTTCTTTCAGAATCTCTGTCCATGTGTTTGTAGATACTTGAGTTACTGTCCAAAATCCTCTGTAAATGTTCTTTTATACTTTTTTTATAGGTTATTCTAAACAGCGTATAGTTGAACCAACGTAATCTCGCTCACAACGAGAACACACAAAACGATAAACAACATAAGAACGTTGAAATCTACCAACCATGTCTTTGAATTTTAAAAAAGTCCTCTATTCTGAGTGTAGATTTAAATACAACTCGAAGAGATATTTGTGGACAATTTGTATTTATGATGTTTTTAATCTTTTTCCTCACTTCATAGATGTTCTTCCCTAAATACAACACATTAACGTATAGAACATGATTATGTCATAATTTACATTATGAGGGGTGTTTACTCCATATAAGAACTTCTTTTCGCCAACTTATTGATCAAGGTTAAACGAAATCCGTTTTTCAATAATACATTTCAATTGTATTATCGTAACTTAATGCTGAGCCTTCACATTTAAAATAAAATTATGTATTGGGTGTGAATTAATATCATGAAAACCTCATAGAACAATAACGTATTCCTATCTTAATATATAAGAGGCCTAATGGTTAGCACGCCGGACTGTGGAACCAAGGGTCCATGGTTGTCGTATTGCTTCTACAAAAAATAAAAAAAAACCTACACTTCATACTTAGAAAGAGAAAAAGCCCACTATTCCATTAGTAGTTCAAGAATTGGCAGTAAACGCTGTTGACCACTGCCTTCACTCTAGTTCAGCGGTGTACAACAGTATTTTCTTAATCGCCAAAATTGTGGAGAATGTGTTAATGTTTTCGCCACATGACAAAAAAACATTAACTGTGTTTTTATAGGTATGGGGGGGTAGAAAGATACACAGTAATGTTTTCAATTATTTATTGATAGAATTATTGAGAAATCTGACATATCTTTTCATTAAGTAGTGCAGGGAAATCAGACATAAAATCAATTAGACTACATTTAACCTTCGCCTCCAGTTTTTCGTCCAATATCTGTAACCTATATTTTGATTTCACCATTTTTACCGCAGAAAAAGATGATTCGCAAAGTCATTTTCAACCAAAAATTGAAAACAGTTTTGAAATAATTGTATTTAGAATCGCGAACTCATTTCGATTTAAAATACGAGTCCACATCGTAACAACTGAATCATCTTTCAAATTTTGAGTGCTTTGAAGTAAAATCACATCCGTTTCGAAAAGTGGGCAATTTTTTAAACTAGTACATGTATAAATTAATTTTATTAAAAATTATATTTAAAAGAAATAGGTGGTAGAAGTAAAGCACTAATTCGCCAGAGGTCAATAGCCGTTTCGCCACTTGTGGCTAGTGGCGACCGTGTTGGACACCGCTGCTCTAGTTTATCCGTTCAAAATGAGGACGGTTAGCGCAGATAATCCTTGTGAAACTTTTCGCGAGTATCAGAAACATATCAAATCAAACTTAATATATAGGAAACTAAATTTTTTGTTTAATTTTGTGAGAATTAGCTCATTTTTTGGAGTTTTCGCCCATACGGCTCATTATTCCGCTGGCCATTAGTTGAAATGTAACCTTATGCCACGAGCAGGGTGAAGGAGGGTTGTTTAATCTTCAAGCACCCTTGATTAATAATTATTTCTTAGGAGATAATTATTTTTAAATCAAAATAACTGCCAAGAACAACAACATTTTTGGAGTGTAGAAAAAACAAGTTTGTTCAAACACAGAACATTACAAAATACATATTAATTATTATCATGTATTCAAATTTAATAACAAATGCTATTTCACTTCAAAATCGTTTTCATAAAAATAATATGTCTCCCTCTTTTACCAAAGCACAGTGGATTTCTAAACCATTTTAGCAAATCAGGATAAAAAGATAGGTTTTTGTCAAAGTGAAATCCTTACTTGATATGTACTTTGTAAAATTTCCCATTAACAAAGAGTTAAAAAACAACTTACCGACTAATATTACAACATAACTAGTTATTTCTTATATATTTACATATGTTCAGTCAGAGGTGAAGCGTAAAAAGATAATGAATTATCTCTTTTAAGGAATGTTTTCATTAATTGAATTTTCAGTTACTCTAATCTACTCATATGCAGTTAGTGAGCTCTTTTAAATTTCTTAAAATCTAATTACAGTTTTGACAAACATTTTCTGTTTTAATTGTTTAACAAATAAAATGTAAATACAGAAAGTATAACTCATGATTTTTCTATAGTAAGATAAAGCTTTTTGTGGTTTCAGTTTATTTCTTTGTCTGGTCATAAGCTATGTATTACTGAATAATTTCACATTGTGGACAATAGGTGTCTAAAAAAGCATTTAGATGGTTTGGATTGATAAGTTCAAGTGGGTAAGCCTAGAGTTTGTTTGTGTATAATTAAACACAAAGTTAAACAATGGGCTATCTGTACTCTTCTCACCACGGGTATCGAAACCCAGTTTCTAGCGGTGTAAGTCCGCAGACATGCCGCTGTACCACTAGGGGGGGGGGGATAAATAGATATACATTTTTGAGATGCTATTACAAAAA
>NW_013666355.1:84568-111208 GCF_000517525.1 Limulus polyphemus | reverse complement strand
TTTTTTTTTTTTTTGTCTAGTGGTGGATTAATACGGTGTCAGCCAATCAGTTAGCTTAAATTTGAGTTTATGTAGCAATGAAGCAGTATAGGTACTAGAAATAATGTTCTTACGAACAAAACAGTAAGTAAAATATGTTTGAGGCATGATTTATTTGTGAAGTTAGCTTTATTATTAGTTAGTGTAATTGTAGTTAAATAACCTGTAAGTGGATAAATAAAAGTATTTTCTCATCATTCATTGGACTGGACTTTGCAAAAGGAATATTTAAAAAAGAACGGCCTCACCCAAAAATAGACGCCGTTACAATTATATATACATATTATATTTTGCATGAAACGAAGGTTTTCTTTTAGACTGTTAGCAACTTCTTTTTCAAATTTAGGAAGCATAGCAGTTTGTAACTTTTCTTTCAGCACCGATGAACTGTAAAGAAATTGTTCTTTATTTTTTGTTCTCACTTAAAACAAATTTACAGGTTAAAGTTTTAGTAAAATTCCTTTTAATAACAAAGTTTTGTCAGGGTCAAGCTAGGGATCCAAGAAGTGAACGTAACCGTTGTGATGTGAGTGTTTTTGCGAGCTTATATCATTCTAACAAACACTGAGAAGAAAATTCAAAAGGATAACTGAGCTATTCCTCTCTGGTTTCTGATTACATTTCTCCGTATAGTAAGAACGGCCTCTTGCTGCTGTACGTACCCAGTCTTATTGTCACTGGCAATTTTTGGCTGTTGAACCTAATTATATTGGTATTCGTGAATGCCTTTGTTGGTTAAGATACTTTTTGTTATCTGTTCTAGCCTATCTGAAAGTGAAAAATCAGTATTAGTATTGTGCATGGGTAGCCTAATTCACCACAACTGGAACAAGTAAGGTCACAGAAGCCCATCTGTTCCATCAAAGTACTCTTCAACCTTAACAAAAATAAACCCAAAACTACGGAAGTATAAACTTTTACGTACTAATATATTTATATTTATATTACTCAAATATGATAAACCAAATAGATACCGAAAATATCTTAAAACAATTTTTGTTTTTTCATTTGTTCCATCCTGTTAAGTTATAGTTTTTCTTAATTTTCACTTCTTTAGGAGAATTCTAACTTATCAAGGCGATGTGCTGTCAGGAAAAATGTCTACAGTTAAAATTACAGTGATAGCCAATGAAGAAAAACTGTGATTCATGTCACTTCAAATGCGTTAGCTTAATCGCATAAAAGATATCTTATTCTTCTGGTAGCTTAGTAGGCTTTTAAACAAATAGAAAAAATATGTGTTATGACATCAAAGTGAAACAAAGCTAGGTGTCTAGATTTTCCGAAACATGAAGTCTACATTAGAAGGACAGGATAGGTCGGTATATAACGTGACTTGTTAGGCATTTTGAAGTCTTTGTGATTTTCAACTATTATTTAGAAATGGTATAACAATTTTTTTATCTTTTGAAATGTTAATAAATATTAATGTAACGCTTTCTGTAATATAAGTAAATACTGTTTGATAAACAGTCAATATTAATTTGAAATTGAGACAACAAATTGAAGTTCAATCAATTTTTCCTTAACTACCATCTTTCTGTGATCGAGTGAATCAAAGAACAGTTTACCCACAATGAAAAATATAATCACATTTGTTCGGAGAGTAGAAAAACGAACAAGAGATTCTGTTAACAGGTGACAACCCTTGAAATAATCTAAAGAATTTATTACTCGGAAATGATTCCAGGGAATCCCCACATTGCTAGACCTTTTTGCCCCTAAAATGATAAGCTGATGTGTCAGCAGGGTTGTTTTTCTCATCCTTGGATTCGTTGTCTTGGTTTGCGATGTGTGTGTGCGGAATACAGATACTGTTAACAAAGGCATTATTCGCCTAAGTTGCCTAAGTCATTTGTAGTCTTTTATATTACTGAATATAGAATTAATGACAAAGGTTAATATTAATTCAGGTAGAAGGATTTATAATGTTAAGCTATCTTTCGAAGCTACACTGGGCTAACCGTCACTAATTTTGAAGCCTGATAGATTAGAGGGAAGACAACTAATCAACTGCAACCACTGTCAACATTTGGATTATACATTAATCGAATAGTGGGACTTGACAGTCATTATTATAACGCACCAACGACCCTAAAGTGCAGAGTGTGATTTTATTTTTTGCTTTGCTATTCAAGTGGTTATATTACTGCTCTAAACTCTTTTCCATAATATGATGTTAATTTTCTCCTAAGAATGGTTGAAATTTGGATATTATAAGAGTCTAAGGTTTCTTACTTACAAAATAAATTTTATAAATGTTATAAAATGATAAAATAATCTTAAGTAAGAACCAATACCAATATAAGAAAATTGTTTTGAATATTCCTTCTCCAACAATTACCTGTAAATAATGGGTCATTTACTTCTTCATTACTGGGGTATTCCATAAGCTTGTTTGTTTGTAGTTAAGCACAAAGCTACACAATGGGTTATCTGCGCTCTGCCCACCACGGGTATCGAAACCCGGTTTCTAGCGTTGTAAGTCCGCAGACATGCCGCTGTGCCACTGGGGGGGGGGGGGGCTTTCAATAAGCAATATATTCATCACGGGGAAATGTTCTAAATATTTTTGTACCAGTTCTCATCATATTTCTTTGGTGGATTTTGATGAGGCAACTGAAAAATATTTTTCACCGAGAAGACACCTTGTAATTCATTATCATACCAGTGCTTCCGTAAATCTCTTTTAATTTTGTTTGTTTGTTTGTTATTAAGCACAAAGCTACACAAAGGGCTATCTGTACTCTGCCCACCACGGGTATCGAAACCCGGTTTTCTAGCGGTGTAAGTCCGCAGACATGCCGCTGTACCACTAAGGGGGGGGATAAATAGATATACATTTTTGAGATGCTATTACAAAAATATGTTACATGGAAGTGAATTACAGTACATTTTGGCATTGTTTATAATTCGATAATTCTTGCCATGTGTTTCTTTTACAGAACAGGGATTTTTTTTGTATTTCCTTTTGTCCTAATTTCAAGTGCGTTTGCCTATATATTCTTATTTTTGCATAATACTTTCGAACAAAATTAGCTTACTTGGTTTTTATTAACGTTATCAAACATTCATCATTTATACATTTTCCTGTATAAAATAGTTGTATCTTTATTTGTCTTCCTCTAAATAATAATTTAAGTAAATTTGATCAGAAAAATTACAAATATACAACGTTGGTGATCAACATTTTTTTGCCTGTCAGAAATGCATTATATCTTAGAGCCAACGAAGAAATACAAAATGTTGAAACGAATATTCCTTTCGGGGAAGATATAACATTTCCTGTCTCAGTCAGATATCAAGGAAGATTGAAAAATAGAATGGAACAGATGTTTTGTAGGAGAATAAATTCAAATGTCGACTTCTATTTCATCTTGTAAATGAAAGAATGAAACGTTTAGTTATTCCTCACATTTCCCTACAAACGTTTATCATTCTTTCAAGCAAACCTGTTAAAGGGGTGGACTAGCATATAACCGCAAACTGTTCTTTAATTTTTGTTTTGTTTTGAGGTAGTATTCGAACTAAATTATTTCGAAATCTCATTATACATGTTTTTGTGTGTTTAGATAGGCTGTAACTAGCTGATTATTCTAAAATTCACTTGATTTTACGGATTCGTTTTGGAGCTCGGTAACGAAAACCAATTTTTATTTTGAAGTTTTCATGCATAGTCTTCGTTAGGTTGAGATTAAAACTTTTCGTTCAAAATACGATGCACTACCTTAGTTTAGTTTTAATTTATGCTTTGATTCATCAAAGACCAAATTTTGATTCAAGTTACTGCATGTATGTCATCAAAAAACTTACTCGTAAACCTTGCAGCTTTTCTTAACGAATCGATACTGACTTTATGGTAGTATCTTATTAATCAGTAATCCGAACAACAGTTCTCTCTATAAGGTTGACTCTGACTTCAGTTATTGAATAGAAATTTATTATCATATTATATGTATTTATGTGCATGTTACTGTTTCTAATCAGTGTTTGCTGCAATAACATAACGTTTTTATATTTACTGTCCAACTTCTCCACGTGACCCGTAGTACAATGTACTACATTAATAATAAACTTCCCCACTTGTATTTAGGGTAATGATACTAACTATACTTCCAGATAGTACCTCGTATTGTAACACCACATGGGATGGAGTTTCATGCTGGCCTACATCGCCAGGTGGCGCAATGGTTGAAATTTCTTGTTTTGGAGAGCTTCACGGAGTTCGTTATGACACAAGTCGTAAGTACATAAGTCAGGGCCATTTAAACTGTTATTTAGAGGACGATTTTTCCTCATAAGTCGTAAGTACATAAGTCAGGGCCATTTAAACTGTTATTTAGAGGACGATTTTTCCTGATAAGTCGTAAGTACATAAGTCAGGGCCATTTAAACTGTTATTTAGGGGACGATTTTTCCTCATAATTGTCCCATAACTGGCTAAAAATTAAATTATATAAACTAATAATTGAAAGTAAAGGAGAATGTATAACAAACAACATGTCAACCACATTACGTCTGTTGTATCCAGGGCGGACAAGACTTTTCGCACAGTACCAGAGCTTATCAGTTCGGTTGGGAAAGTGACAGACACAGTAATGGTTGAGACGCTATTAATGTTATCAAGTTACGCGAACAACAACTGCAATAGTATGAAACAGATGGAGTTGGTGAAGTATAATTTCGATCAAATTTGCTTAAGTCATTTACAATTCAGAATTAGGGTAAAGATTAACAATACATTATTATTTATTATTCAACGTTCATTATTTAATTATTTATTTTTGCTTTTTTTGAATAACTTTACTCCTCATTCAGAAGAAGTGGCGAACCAATAATTAGTGTTCTTCTTCCTGAGTGAGTCAAATAACCACAGCATAATTTTCAAAGAAATATATATATATGTATACATAAAATTTAAAAACTATGAGATGTTGTATTTATGTAAATGCACAAAGAAAAAAGAGTCACTGTCTAATATAGCTATAAGGCCCTTCAGACATGTCAAAGTGTTCAGAACTATGCGTTTACACCTTAGTGAGGGTTTAGCGAATCATACGATGCTATAACCCTGGATTAAAATCTTGAAAGACGTAGTTATTCAGCTATTTTTGCAGACGTAGCTATTCAACTCTCAATCTCACTTATAGTAAGAAAATTCTAAAAGGATGAAAAAAAAAGGTTCTTAGAAAAGAAAATGTGGATTTGGAATGAACTGTTCTTAAAAAAAAGAATGGCTTGCATGTATGAACTGTATTGTCCCATAACAACTCCAGTTTTTTGCCGCTTAACTTCTCCTGAAAGTTATTCTTTTTATTTAATTTATAGCTTTGATTCGTTCAGCAGAAGAAAAGAGTACTGCTATTTTCTCATCGCCCGTCGTTATCTATTCTATTTAATTATAACTTCTCATGCAATTTTACTCAGCATGATATTGTTGCTTGGATAAAATGAGATCCCAGTTTAATATACGTTTGAGTAACCGAAGACCACAAAGTATAAAAATAAAGAAAACTTTTTAAGATGAAGTGAGAATAAAACAACCTTCACGTGCTATTCAAAAAAACTTGTTAATGATTCCTGTACATAAGAACCTATCCTATATAAACACTAAAATATAATCATGTTAACACACATACACATATAAATGATTAACATATTTCACAACATATATGTAAGTGTTAGAAAACAATGAAAACAATAAGAGTTAATCAAAGAAAAATGTGTGTTATTTTAAACCTTACTTTGGTGGTAGATATAAAAGTAATATAATTCATGTTATATTAGTAAATAATAGTGTACAATTCGTTAAAACAGCTATCTACAAAAATACCTTTCCAGTAGAACCTAATTATATGTATTAAAAGTAAATGTAGATTTACTGCTCCGACGCTCAGCTAGCGTGACAGACTTAGGTTAAGCCTAAATCATTATACTAAACACTAGTGCAATTACTGTTCATTTAAAACTCTTGGTATATCGTGAGAGATATATTAAATATAAAAATAATTCCAATACATTCTTTCTTTGAATGTTGTAAAGTTTATATTCATATCAAGATTATTCATAAGCAATTATAAGAAACAATGAATACAATAAATAAAAAATTTGTAGATAATGACGACTTATGATGCTCGGCTTATTTAGTAATTGTAGATATTTTTACTATTTTTGATATGTTGTTCATCTGTATAACTTAATTTAAAATAAAATGTAAACCATGACTGTTATGAATTTAAAGTTCCAACGTCGTGGTTTATTCAATATTTGCCCTTCCGACACTGTTTGGCCTGGGTGGCTAGGGCGATCAATTCTCTGAGTCGCATGATCAAAACCCGTCGCCGAGCATGCTCATGTTATAATGTGACGATCAGTTCCACAGTCGTTGGTAAAGAATATCCCAAGAGTTAGCGGTGGGTGGATTTGGCTAATTCCCCTTCCTCTTGTCTATCATTTCAAAATTAGGGGCGGCTAGCACAGATAGCCCTCGAATAGCTTTGCCCAAAAATTCAACGATAAACCGATACTGTAATTTTGTGAATGATTTAATATTTTTTGTGGCAACAGTAGCTAGTCTTTCAATTTTCCATCACTTATTTAATTGTTGTTGCTAATATTGGCTATTTTCTGGGTGTGGCGACACTTATTTAATGTTTTTTTTTACCGGTAGTAGCTCTATCTGGGTGTGGCGACAGTTAATGGATTTTGTTAGTGATAGCTACTATCTAAGTATGGCGACAGTTATTCAATGGTTTTTGCCGATAGTAGCTACTATCTGGGTGTGGCGACACTTAATGATTTTTGCTGACAATAAGTACTGTCAGGGTGTGGCAACACTTGTTTGATGGAATTAATGCGTTATTTAACGTTTTTTGTTTTTTATGCAGCACTGAATACTCTCTGTATATGGCGACACACCAATTTAATATTGTTGGGTTTTTTAGAGCTAGCAACTTTGTGATACCAAACAGGAAATAGGATTGGGAGGTTGCTATGGGTAGAAGAGAGAATGTCGCGGATAGGATCCTTCATCGCTTTTGAGATATACTGTCACTATAAAAAGTTTTCTATTAATTTTCTTCGCACAACACATAGACAATAACTTTGTGATATCTCTCGGTGGAAGTACACATTCAGCGGTCACAATAATAGCCTTAGATCGATCCATCGCAGCTTTAGCTAAGCGGCTCTCAGTGTAAACCTTATATAGGACATGTAGATCGAGATAGGGTGGGAATCGTTCATTCAGAACAAACGCTTTTCGACTGCCCTTTACGCTTGATTCATCCATGACTTTTCTGGCAGCGAACCCTGGGATGAAAGCCGTCGACTTTCTACTGTGGGTTCTGATCAATCATCAACTTCATGTGAAAAAAACATAATGTAATAACAAAAAATGTTTTATTTAAAGCGTTGTTGAAAAGGAAGTTATGGAAGAGAAACATATTTTATACAAAAAATAATAATAAAAGAATGCGTAGCATTTACTTTGAAAGATTATGTGCAATATTTTTATTAACAAAAACCAAGTTGTTCTGTGACACATCAGAAAATATCGAAGGCCAGAAAAGACTAACATTAAAATCTACATATATAACTGTATGTTTATGTGTACTTTTTTATATGAAACGAAGAGAACTAGTTTAATATCATGAAACTTTCTGAGGACCTTGAAGACAGTGACTACATATGAATTGATTTATGAAACTGCTAAACTGTTTCTATATTCACAGAAAATGCCAGCAGATTTTGCTACGAGAACGGCACGTGGGCTAGAAAATCAGATTATTCAAGATGTACACACCTACAAAGCGATCCAGATCTCTTAAAGGTAGATATTGTGATTAATATCATAACGAAGATATCACGAACATCCCCATCCCTTCCAAACTGCTTCTCTGCATAAGTCGAGTAAACACCAGTCAAACATCTGCAAGGCTTTATTATTATATTAGATTCATACACATTTTGTATATTGTTCCCATTTTACAAAAAAAAAATATTTAATTTCTTTACAAAAACAAAGAATATTTTAATTATAAACAACATGAAATTGACATCTCAAATAAAAACGAATGTTTCTCAGTTATCAAGGTAGATCATTAGGACTGGTAGTAATATTTAAAGTAAAACGTAATTCATTTGTTTATAATTTTTTTCATTTGCATTTTTTCATTACAATATATGTTTATATAAAACGTAACTCATAAATCTAATACCTTTTAATGCAAGATTTCGATAATTTTGTGATTTTGCTATGATCATGTGACCGTTCACTTTCTTTTATCTCTTTTCTCAAATGCATCTATTTAAATGGTATCTATAGAAACATCTATAGCAAGTTTTCTATTAATAGTTACAATAGTTTATATTTTTACCTGATGATGTATCTCGCCAGCTACGTAGTGGAACATCTCAAATAGGTTTTTGCTTTTTGTGCTTTGTCTTTTATTTTACGTTCCTAGGCATGGTGGAGTTGTGCGTTAATTGAGATACAGTATCTAATCATATCTTTAGGTTTTGTGGGATGTGAAAGAAGCCACTACTATTTACTTTGTTGGATATGGGATTTCTTTGGTCGCTCTCTTCGTCGCTTTGTGGATCTTTCTGTATTTTAAGTAAGTTTTAACATCTTCTTTTCTCGAATTGTTATTGAGATAGTTTCACTCGATCTCACATCACGTATGTAAAAAGCTTTTAATGAGATAAAATGATTTACATTACGTCAAAAGATTATTTGCTAAAGCTTTTACATGTAACTTTTAACAGCACATTTAGTAGATTTTAAAACTTCGACTAACTCCTTGTTTTATTAATCACTCACAAGGCAGAAATTAATTTCAGAAACGGACGAAGGGCTTTATTTTTAGTAAGATTTGCCACAACCACATCAAGTCAAGATGAAACGTACTTTCTTCCTTTAATGTATAGAAAAAAATCGTTGAATATGTCGATAAACATGAAAAGTTAAAGTAAACGGAAACTTTAAAAGTAAGAGGAATTAATATGAAAAACTGGAAAATATAGCACACAATCTAATAGGTATTAGCTTATGATAAAATATTATATAGGAAACTATCAAAATGTATTTTACTGCTAAAATCAGGTGAGATTAAATATACAAATATCAATGTAATAATACTATATTAACAACAACATTGGGTAATACACCTGAGTTAAAGTGATCAGATTTAAACCAATCAACAGGAAAAAAACAAAACGCCACCAGATGTTATCTAAATATAATGATTGGGAACATGAATATTTCGAGTACGTAAACGCTCACCAGGTGTCATATAGGTTTCAGTGATTGGGAAATCAGACTGATAACCTGAATGTTTAAAGTGCGTAGATTTTTTTTTTTGTTGTTGTTGTTTGTATTACTCAAGCCATTTAAAAAAAAATTAAATATTATTTTGATATTAAAAGGACATGTTGAAAATGCTTTTTGCACAAAAACACAAATAAAAAAAAAATAGACAACGATTTACTGATTGGGTCATAACAGGAATAGCGTATTGCTATTATAACAGGAATAGCGTATTGCTATTAGAGATTTGACGACACGGAACATTTCTAGTACGTACGCACGGAAATTGATTGTTTAACCAATTACTCAGTTTCACCATTAGTACACTTGTTTATATAAGAAAACCGTTTGAAACTGAGAATCGTTGTTTGTTCTGTTTCGGATATTCGCGCAAGGCTACTTAAGGGCTATCTGCACTAGCTGTCTCTAATTTTGAAGTGAGAGGCTAGAAGAAAGGCAGCTAATGAACAGCACCCACTGCCAACGTTTTGGATTCTTTAATCAAATAGTGTGTTTGACCATTACTCTAATAAGGCATCCACTGCCCCAACGTATGGAGTTAATTGTTCTTTCTTTGCGGTAACGGGACGTAAACCATGGAGCCTCATAGCCGCAGTCCAGCATGCTAATTTCTAGAACACGGCCCTAAAAATGAAATGAAACTTAAATATGTTGGCTAGTGGACGTTTCTGGGTTTTTTCCTGCCATTTCGCCTACTTAATATTTATTTTTTATCAGCCAAAACTAAAGTAACCCTAAAACGTTGAAAGGTTTGATAGAGATTAATCTTTATTCTCTTTTTATCCTGCCGACTTGACCTAATGCTGGTGTTCAGCAATAGGCAGTCAGTCATATATTTATTATTTATATCTTAATGTAAATACTAGCTTGCTTTTGACTCGCACGAGGTTATAAAGACTGTTAATATAGTAATAAGATATTTAGATAAAAATGAAAACGGATAAATAAAACACCGTGATTTACGTTTTAACTTTAAGAGATCGTTTTTCGGTTCTCCTCTACAACTTATGCAGGAAATAATAAGTTACGAAGTTTGGGGTTAAGTTTGAATAATTTACTGTATGGGGGTTTAATTTAAGGGGTTTCCGTGCGGGGATATACTTTAAGGATCTTGTTGCTCTTTTCCACCTTTACCTGGCATATTATCATTTACTTAGCTGTTTGTTTTCGGATATTCTAAGAAAGCTACTCAAGCGCTATTTGCGAGATCCATTCCTAATTTTGAACTGACATACTAGAAGGAAAGCCAACGTCAGTTTCTGGGCTACTGTTGTTTGACTGAACCATAGAATTTGACAGTCACACTTATGACGCACCTACGACTCCAAAGTGTAAAGCACTATTTTGTGTATGTGTTTGTGTTATGAAGACGTGAACAACTGACCCGCTGATATATTATGAATAATTTTCATAATATCAGCTGGTTCATAATTTCAGGACGTATAGATGTAACAGTTTGAAGTTACGCAAATAAAACGATGTTTTTTCTTAACTGAATTATTTGCGTGCTTTTTTTTTTACGTATTTTCCATCTATAAGATAATAAGTAATAATCTCGTTGATTTATTCGTTATTTATATACAACTAATTAAATAACTTGGATGAATCTTAGAGGTTATTCAAGGAAGAGTTGAACTTTGTAGTTCGTACTTTTCGTTAATAACTCCATTTTTCAAGCCGACACAAAATTTTATTGCAGACCTTCCAAGCATAATGCCAGCACATTATTTAAGTATTCTGAACTACAAAAAACAAAGTTTAAAAACATTTCTTCATCAGTTTGGGTTTCTGTAATATTGTCAAATACGATATAAGGATTTTTCATTTTATTGTAGAATAAAGAAATCCTAAGAAATGTTTCTGTAATATTTTTTTATGTTGTAAGATACAATTTTACAAATATTTGTCTAACATACATATATATATATATATATATTTAATTACAAAATAACATGGAAGAAATGTAAAGCACACTTTATATCAATATTTATACGCATATTTTCAAACTTCAACTAAACGTGCAGTGTTATTTTTAACATTTGATTTTCATATCAAAGTACGTAGTAAACTACATCATACTTATAAAGAACAGTTTTTGATCGAATCAATATTCCCTACACAACTGAACGTAGCAGATTTACAGAAAACTGCAGCGTTTACCTTAAGTACGTAATTTTTGAAACCGTGTAAGTTGAAACGTACGGAAATAACATTATGGGTGTTTTTATCATGTTTTTCAGAGATCTCAGGTGCTTAAGGAATACCATTCATACTCACCTAATCGTCACATACATCCTAATTGACCTAGTATGGATCATTACTGCATCATTGCAGATGGGCCCCTCACCGTCACTGATAAAAACAAAGGTAAGTTAGTATTTTACTTGCTATTATCCAATAAATAGAAATATTAATTCCCATGCTCTCTAAAAATTTTAACTTAAATAGTACACAAAAGCCAACACTTCAAGGACACCTACAATAAATATCATTTTAATGGATAGTCTAAATTATTTTAATTAGAATGACATTTTCACTTTAACTAGAAAATAAGCATTATAATTTTATTTATAAAGATCACTATAATTCAATCTAGTCAGTATTTTTAGAGAGTTTAATTGCTAGAATCAAATTATAATTCATTAGTAACACCGCGTGTTATAAAGGGAAAAATGCAATTAAATTTGGAATGGATGACTTTAATAATGTAATTAATGAAGACAAAAGTGGTTATTATTTTCAATTTGGTTTACTTACCCCGCTAAGGTATTAAAATAAACTGGAATAATCTTCTATGGGCGTTGTTTGTGTGTCTGCGTTTTACAACACTGTGTTACTTTCTCGTATATGTATTGTATAATTCGGCCTTCGTAGCAAGCAAAAGATGTTACAGACGACTAATGAAGTCTTTAGCACAAAGACCGAAACGCTGGCTATGTTATAACTCCAGAAAGTTCGACGCAAGCACATAATATATATGCTAAACTAGTGTCTAAAATAGCTACTTGACATTTTTGTGCTATATTATTTGAAATGCAAAATTGTGGGAAGTCTAATGAGAGTTTAAAATTCTGACAGTGGTTGAAATATTCCATTTTCATTTTAGCATTTGCTGTCAGACAGAAACATGAAATATATGGAGTGACATACAAGTAGAGAGCTTGTAAAACTAAAGTTTAACTACACTTGTGGGGCGATACACTTGATTGAAATTGGATGCTAACAAGCAAAAGACGCCCTCTACATGACAGGAAATTGACCTCATCGAAATTCGGCGCACTTCATCAGTTAGTAACAGAACATAAATAACGATAGACGACAATCGCTTTAACATGCCATCTCTCGTGCCAAACGTGTGGATGGGAAACCTTTATAAAAAATCGAAAGAACATATATTTCTCAAAGGATATGTAGAGATTAACTTTATTAGAACTTATGATTGTCATACTTGGAGCAATTTTATCTTAAAACTGCTTTAAAATATGGGTATCTAGGGGTTTCTCATGAAAAGATGAATCTTTTTATGGGCTGAGGTACTCGTTGTTCTAATTCGTACGAGTACAATGCTCTATTTTGAACTTAATTAGTTAGCCATTTCAAATAATAACACCACAGTTGTATAAAAGTTCCAATTTCATAACCTGAATCAGTAAGTTGTCGCTTATATATTTTAAATACCTTAGAAACAGAACCATATTCAAACATAAAAGAGACGCAATGCTAAGCATTACATCTCATGTTCAAGTATTAGTGCTGAAACAAAACCTAACGTGATAAACATTTTTAAAGATCCAAACAATGAAGTCACGGCATTTTCTCTCACCGCTTCATACAAAACGTTGTAACAAATTTAATAACCGGATGATACACAGCATAAAATGATTCATTACAAATTGTTACAAAGACTTGTTAACGAATTAAATCATCAGAATATACGACAACGTATGGTGATTGTCATAGCCTAGTACAAAACTTTTTTACCGTATTAACTCAATGAAATGAACAACGTTTAAAAAGTTTTTGTTGACATATTTTACCAATTAAAGACATCATATTTTGGGATCTTTTACAAATTAGTACAAAATGCCGTTTAAGCACTAAACCATTCAAAGTTATTAGAATATAATGACCCATTAATAGTATTAACCACCAATGAAAGTTTGTTTCTATGTTTATTGCTGTGTTTTTATAATCTTCACACAAAGCTGCACATGGAATCTGTGTACCTAGCTGTCCCTAATTTGTAAGATAGGCTAGAGGGAAGGCAACTAGCCAAAATAACCCACTGCCAACGTTAGGGCTACTACTCTTGTCTGATTGAATAGTAGGATTTAACTATCACTATTATAGCGCACTCACAGCCCAAAGAGAGAAGCGCGTTTTATTTTGCAGCAACGGGACGTGAACCATGAACCCTCGACGGTTTCCTAGTTCGGGAGGCTAGCAATCAAGCCGCACCCGGTCCACCAGTTAAAGTCATTGGAGTATGAGGATCCACCACAGCTTTGTATGGGAAAATCTGTTAACAATCTAAACCAGTACAAGACATTAAAACTTGATGATCCACTACAACTTTGCACAGGAAAAACTATTAACAGTCTAACTCACCGAAAGATATGAAGGCATGATGATTCCGTACATTTTGGTACAGAAAAAAACCATTAAAAATCTAAACCAATACACGCCCTTAGAGCATGATGATCCACTACAACTTTGCACAGGAAAAACTATTAACAGTCTAAATCACCGAAAGATATGAAGGCATGATGATTCCGTACATTTTGGTACAGAAAAAAACCATTAAAAAATCTAAACCAATACACGCCCTTAGAGCATGATTATCCACCACAGTTTCTTACAAGAAAAACAAAATGTTAACAGTCTAAACCACTGATGGACATTAGTTTATGATGATCTACTACAGCGTCGTACAGGTAAAATTATTAACAGTCTAAACCACTGAAACACATTTGGAACGTGATAATCCCATATAGCTTCGCATCAATCTAAACCCCTGAAAAACGTTAATCAGAAACATTTTAGCAACATTAACACAGTAGCTTAATTTACTAAGCTGTTTATTAATAATTCTATTATCAAATATTTTCCAGAATAATTCATATTTACATGAAAGTTGTTGGAAATCCAGTGTAATATACCTTGATCTTCTCTTGGAGTCGTTTTCACTAAAAGTAGACAGGATATAAAAGAAACACTTACCGAAACGTTGGATTAAATATGCTTGCCAAATCAAGTTAGATTTAATTTGAATGCACGTCCCGCTTAGATGATTCTCATTAGTTGTTTCGAACGTAATATCAGTAATACACATTTTGTGAATATTTGTTAAGCAGGATGTACAGTACAGAGCGTGGCCTACCGGTCAGCATGCTGGATTGTGAATCCCATAGTCCCAAGTTCGTGTCCCGTCGTCGCAAAATTGCGCCAATACTTTAGGCCGTGGGTACGTTATACGATTGAGAGTCAAAGTCCATTGTTCAGTCAGTCAAGAGTAGTCCAAGTGAGTGTTGTATATTAGCTACCTTTTATCTAGTGTAACAGTTCCAAATCAGGGACGGCCGGCGCAGATAGACCTTATGCATTTTTGAGAGAATATCCGACAAACGAGAACAAAAGATCAAAACGTAAAATGTTTTCTTTAATATATATATGTACATATGATCATTTTCTTTGAAACCCTATTGAGTTACAACCTTATTTCTATCTAGACGGCCTGTATCCTCACTATTTTCCTGACGTACTTGATGGGGACGAATTTCTTTTGGATGTTTGTGGAAGGTTTATACCTTTACATCCTGGTGGTTAAAACGTTTTCAATCGACTTCATTAAATTTCATCTGTACGCTGCGATTGGATGGGGTAAGCCTGCATGCTGTTTTAAAACACACACGTATATATGGCATAGCAACATGTTCTGAAATGTTTTCACAGCGAGTCGTCATTTCTTGTGCAATTAGTGTTTGGAAACATATAGCCCGGTCATTATTTTTACATATCAAGTATCACGGATGCTTGATATGTACTATCTTTAAAAGACTGTTAACAAGTATTTCGTTAGAATATATTCTGTCAATCCTGATTTTCTTATTAACGTACAAAGAGATAATAGAGTATTAGAAAGGTGTTAAAATTGAACATCATAGAACGACCTTATCTTACATCTTTCCAGTTGCAACAAAGTTCTAGCCCTTACTCTATTATCACTGTATTTTTAGAATATAAAACACTATGTAAAATAATTTGATGTCATTATAGGTCTACCTGCACTTGTAATTCTTATTTGGGCGCCTGTAAAGGCTTACTTCTCCCCGTTGACTGGTGATGTATTCCTTCAACTCGGGTAAGTCACAAAAATGAACTTAAAGAACTGGATTTCTACTGCTACTTATATAATTTTTTCACCACCTGAGATAGACAATGTTATTAGACATGAAATTTACAAAAACTATATTCTGTCAAATAGATGTATATCTGGAAACAAAATCAAAATACTTCTCAGTCAGCTTAAACTAATATAATCACTTAAGAAATATATAAATTTATTGTTAATTGTGTAAGATCTAATTAATATGAAATCAGACACTTAGAAACTGGCAACATCTTTTGATCATTGAAGACTAAAATAGCACACTTGGTAAATACACGCATCTTCCATGTCTGTAAATAAAGAAAACAATACGAGGGCTCTAAGTAGAAATTAAAACGTGAAGTGAACTTCCCTTATGAAATAATTAAAAATAACAACAAATATCTTCAAATTATCTCCTAGCGTACGTTTTCGGAACTTCTAGTTAAAAGCAGAATAAAATGAATTTACATCAGTCTTTATACATTTTCAAAGTACAGTTGCTAAATATAACGATAATTAAACAAATAAAACACAAAACAGTATTATGGGGAGAAACTACAGCAAGAAAACACAACGAAAAAGGTAAAATCAGTAATACGAACATATTACAAATGTGTAATTTAAATGAAGACTGCATGTTGTTCAGTGTTAGAGATTGCTGCTTGATGTGGAGGGTTTCTTTGATCAATAATTCCAGGTCAGTATTAGACTTGTAGATGATAGAGAAATTTGATAGTATAGGTTGATGTCCTGTTTCTTCACTATGTTGGCGTATAGAGGAAACACAGGGGGCTACTCAATTTTTTTTGCGTTTTAATGGAAATTCCCATATGTTCATAGGCTCTGACTTTTAAATGGCGTTTGGTTTTTGCCAATATAGGAGGACTTACAGTCTCCACACGTTTAACTGTTTAACTAAAAGTTACAGCTCTGTTTATGAATCGTTATGAGGCTTAAAACTTCATGCAAGTCATTATACAATTTCACTTATTCAACTAAATGATAAACAGTAGGCCAGTTAAATAAATATATAGTTTTTATGCTAATTAGATATGCAGGTACTCTCATCTAGCGGTGAGAATAACACAGATAGCCAGCCCACTGTGTAGGTTCAGGCTTAACAACAAACAAACAAAACAACTCACCTCATTTATTATATCTTATACACCTGTAATAGTTTCCAGTATAACCTACTTTATTTCAAATGTCACTAAAGACTAGCTTATTTTTAGTCAGTTATGCCGGGGATTTTCTTTAAAGTAAAGAGACATCCGAATATAAAAACTTCAAATATATACATATATATATATATATATATATATATTATTGTTACTCACTCTACAAATTGATATATATATTATTGTTACTTACTCTACAAATTGATATATATATTATTGTTACTTACTCTACAAATTGATATATATATTATTGTTACTTACTCTACAAATTGATATATATATTATAGTTACTTACTCTACAATTTTATTGTAATTTGGTCTTTGTTTGCAAAAAACTATATTAAAATAGCGTTGCTCATCTGATGGGTGTCACAAAATTATGACTTTTTCCTACGTCTAATTTATTGAAATAAAAAAAAACATTATACAATACAGCTCCTAAGTCTTAGTTCTCTAATCCCAAATTAACTAAAAATAAATCAATCTTCTGTATAATAAAACTCAAGACCAAGTTCGAATTGTTAAAGTAACTAAGTGATAGAACTCAGGATGTAATAAGCTAAGGATTCACATCACAGATATCATTAATATTTTAAGATATCTCATCCACTCTTACAGTGTCTAAAGGGCTCTAACGATGCCTTTCATTCAACAAATGATACCAAAACACTAATTCTCACTTTTTGGAAATAAACAAGTAATTTTTAATCTAAAAACATTAACATACCGTTAGAATGCAATGTTCTTCAGTCCTAAAGTATCTTGTTTTCTAACAACATTTGTTTTAGATGCCCATGGCAGAGCAAAGACAATTACGACTATATCTTTATAGTCCCTGTCATCGCTATTCTCATGGTAAGTAGTTCTTAAAATGCTTGCATTAAACATCTACACAAGCGCTAGTAAACAATTACAAAAGGTTTTGTCAAGAAAGCATCACACATACGTTAGATAGCGGAAAGCATTGTTAAGTATCACACACGGGTAAAGCATTGTTAAGGATCACTCATGGGTAAAAAATTATTGAGTATCACACATGAAAGAAATATTGTTGAATACCACACATGGGTATAAAGTTGTTGAATATCTCATACGGTTAAAATTTGTTGAGTGTCACACATGAGGGAAATATTGTTGAATATTACACATGGGTATAAAGTTGTTGAATATCTCATACGGTTAAAATTTGTTGAGTGTCACACATGAGGGAAATATTGTTGAATACCACACATGGGTATAAAGTTGTTGAATATCTCATACGGTTAAAATTTGTTGAGTATCACACATGAGGGAAATATTGTTGAATACCACACATGGGTATAAAGTTGTTGAATATCTCACACGGGTAAAAATTGTTAAGTATCACACATGGGTAAAAAAATTGTCGAGTATCACACACGGGCAGAACATTATCGAGTATCACACATGGGTAAAACATTGATAAGTATCGCACATGGCTGAAAACGTGTACAATATAGCTTGCCCCAATTCATTGTTGTTATTATTTTGTTATAGTATAAACCCTATAGTCAACAACTGCTAAAGAGGTGTTTTCTTCCGTCCAATCGGATAAAATACTCTTTATGTTATTTTACAAAGTAGTATGGTTACAACAAGACCATCTAATTTAACTTAATCAGCTAGACGGTTCAAATCAATACAGTTTCATCTTGCATGCAGTGTAGCTTGAAACTAAGAAATACAAACGAAATAAACATGCATCCCAATAAAAACATCCCTAGTTAATTGTCATAAGTTTCGATCAACGTTAAACGAACACGCTTAATGAAATCCTTGCTTAATTTCTTTCTTTTTTTTTTTTGAGTTACAAACACACTGTTTAGAATTTCCGTAATGAAAATATAGATTTTCAAACAAAGTCCTGGAAATTACCATTTATAAGTCCTTCCTCCTGTTTTTGCTGAAAGAATATTAGAAGGAAATTTTATTTAATTCGTGAAGATAATTACTATACTGGCTTAGAAATCTAAGTCAGAAATATTAGAACACGGTAATGAACTCATCACGCGTTGATACAGTTGACTTCAGTGTTTATTAGATTAATAATAGAGCCAGAATATCTCAAATCCAAAGATGATTTAAAACGGACTGTATTATTCTGTTATCAGTATATAGTTTGTGCTCTACTATAACCTATATTTTCAACAAAAAAAAAATTGAAGAAAAGTACAATATTTACATGATATCAATTGACAAGTATAGAAATTCATGGCTGTTTACCATATTATCAATCGTTTGGATAAGAGAACTCTATCAGATTAGATTAAATCATTCTTATTTTTTCCCTGTTCTATTTCAACATGGTTTGTATATACATATATATCTATATATGCATAAATACTGTTCCCTGTCTCATTTATTACAACTTATTTGTGTAACAATATCTAAAGTAGTACCCAAACAGTGGGTTAAACTGACTTAACCAACTGTATTCTAGATAAACATCTTTTTCTTGGCTCGGATCATGTGGGTATTAATTACCAAGCTGCGAGCAGCCACAACTGTTGAACAGAAACAATACAGGTAATAACTTAGAATCCCAAAATAAGACATAATGAACTCAGAGAGTTAATAAACTGACAGATAACATTTCTAATTTAAACATTTAACTAATTACAATTTTCATGCATAATTGTAGCCCATTGGAACTAGAAAAAAAAACCTTGTAAATATTTCCTATAGTTTGCTGAAATTTTCTATATTTTGTTCTAAGTGATTTATTTTAAGATAGTCAATAATGTTTGAACTCCTAGACAACTTTGTAGAACCCTTACAAATTAAATGTATAACCTGGACAGTTGGTTTTTTAAAAAAATAGTGAAACTGTGAATTATTGTTACTTATCTTGCTGCTGTGCCATCATTATGCTTATAAGTCGTTATTTGTCAATTTACTATTGTATTAGCATAACGTGCTTCCATACACAACTATGAGAAAGTATGTTGTAGCAACAGTAGACTGCTGAAAACCATATCCTCTTTCATGAAGTCTAATCATACTGTATCTGAGATCACTGAATAATGATATTATTTAACCATAAAATGTAACCATTCAAGAAACGCACGATTCATTTTTGTTTGAATTTTGTGAGACGTGTGTTAATAAGCTGATGGGGAATGGAGTGGAGGAGAAAAAAAAATGCAGAACTAGTTTTCATGTGATTCAAGATACTTCTGTTATGTCCATATAAATTTCTACACTTAATTAAGTTTTGACAGTAGCGAGTGCTGAGAAACCTGGTACATCTATTCCACGTTTTCCTTAACTAAAATTGTCTGTCAACTAACTTATAGTATCTTTTTCTTTAATCTAGATTTGACTCACTCAAATGAAAGAAAAAATTTATGCGAAGGGACATTTTTCTGTGTTTATCATAAAATAAAAATATTATTGAAATTACATTTTTCTACAAGTAGAAAGGCAGCAAAGGCTTTGCTAGTACTAATTCCGCTGCTAGGAGTCACTTATGTCCTGGTCATCGTAACACCCAATCACAGAACTGCAAGAATTGTGTTTACTTACCTGCAGGCAACTTTACTCTCGACTCAGGTACGTAGCACAGTGCTTTTACTATCGATAAATTATGTTGCATGATGGACTATTAGTGCTATGCCTACTGAAGGGATCGAATTCCGAATTTTAGCGTCATAAGGTCTCAAACTTACCGGTGTGCAAGCACTTAATTATCGATTTTCTGCACATAGAAATAAACATTGTATATATATATACATATATATACTTTTATTAATCGGGAAAAGCGGCATCTTTTTTTTTATCCACTCACGTAATTTCAACAGAGAAAAAGTACATAAGAAGAGGCTCTTAACATGGTTGAATTATTGCTATTGGAACGTGAGGTGTTAGGTAAACTGTTCAATATTACTAAAACCTTATTTCGTATTTTACACGTTCTAACTCTCAACTGCTATGAATAAAGTCGTTAATCTATTTCACCGTGCTATTGAAGTTTGGAAGAGTGAGGCTTTTTTAAATTACTTACAACCAAAGTTTCGTTGTTTATCTTTCTGAAAGAGTAGGATAGTTAGAAATTAACCCAAATTTCTGGAACGCTGCTATACCGAAAAAAATTGATGATTTACCCTGGTAATCCATAATTTTTTGCTTTGCTTAATTATTGACCCCTCTATATATATACATATATGAGTGTGTGTGTGTGTGTGTACGAAATAAAAATTATAATTTTATATTATTCAGGATCAATATCATCTAATTCGCTTTTTATTTGTATCGTTTGAGATTTGAACTATGGACTGTCATTGTACATTTTATTAAAAACACGAATATTATTTTCCTGTCTACAATACGGTATTTATAATTCAAAATATTACACTATATATTATCACTAATAAATGTTTATTTGTAAAGAGCAGTGCTGATTACTGCTATTTAATTTAATTTTATTACATTTCAGGGCCTTACAGTAGCCATTCTGTACTGTTTCTTCAATGGAGAGGTAAGCACGTAAATGAGTTAATTCTCTTATCTTATAATAAATGGAAGAGTAAAAATAATTTCAAAACAACCAATCCTGATCGATTAAGAGCGTTCTGATTCTTGTGTCAGGAGGCTGTCTTAAAATAAAGCTTACGTTTAGGAGTCTATCATTTTAATCTAGTTTAAAAAAAAAAACAAGATGTCTTGTTTTATTAGGTGCGAAACTCACTTCGTCATCACATGGAACGCTGGAAAATGGTTCGGACACTAGGGGGCGCTCCTCGTCATTCCATCAGTTCCCGACCGTCCCAACATGGTGAAGTCCTAAATTCTTATACTAGCCGAAGATCTCGTGGTAGAGGGAGCTGCATTAGTTTCACTACTACCACGTCTTTCATTAGTGGCAGTAACCACAATACACACAGTGGGCACAACAAGCACAATGAGACGTCATTCGCCATGCTTACAACAAAACCGGATGCGATTTGAAACCGATATTTTTGGACGTGAAGAAGGACAGTAACAACGGATGTGTTGCTCGTTAAACAAACAACAACAACAAAGAAAAACATTTCAGCACCAACAGATATGAGCTTTGATTTGAAGAAATGGACTGGGACTTTTCTTGACTTTAACCATACGTAGATTAATTGTTCAACCTGTCAGTATAGAGTTTCGGAAAAATTAAACACATTATTAGTCTCGTGCTCTATTATAACGTTTTTTTTTTTTGTATATGTGTCAAGCATTCTTTAGTATTCTACGCTGTTTTAAAGATTTGGTATAAATTTACTGAATGTTGTGGATAATTGCGAACAAATTTACTTTCTCGTTACTTATATCCAAATGAGATAATGTAATTATCTATGTGCGTGTGTTGTGGTACATTTTTATCTTAACACACGCAGTGCTTCGGAAATCAAATTAGAAGGAGTAGTTATCACAACTTCACGTAATGATGTAAATTAAGGTATTGTCATAATTGGTGTATTTATTTTTATCTACATACGTAGTTAATCCTACACTACATTCGAAGAAAATTTAGTGAATATTCTGGTTGTAGAAGAAAAAAAACTTATAATAAAATTGGAAACAGTAACAAATTCGTGGTCATATTACTATTATTCTGCTTGATGAAGTCGAAAACCCTCCGCATCAGAGGAAAGAAACGGTTTAATTCGTCTTTCACGCACGTTAGCGTTGGTCTGCCCTTTCTCCCGTCACCCCCTCCCCAGCTCTTGTAGGGATTTATCTAAACGATCTTAACCGCTTTGTTAGCGTTAATGCTAGCTTTATAAGAGGAGTTAGTTTGTTAATTTTTTGCATCATGCGCTCAGAATACTTTGTATTACATCCACACAATTACACTAACTAACCAGATTATTAACGTAAAGGTCAACACTTTATTCTCTATCTTTCCACCCAAAAAATAAAACATAACCAATTTAAATCCAGATGCAAGAGTTGAGAGTCAAGTTGTAAAGATTCTTGTATAAAAACGTGATTGATATTAATAAACAAAGTTAAACTACGTAGCTAGATCCCTTACTTTTCTGAAGTTCCAAAATAGAGTTTTGTATAAACAAACCACAATGTGGCCACACACAAAAAAATACTAGACCAAGTGGTCCTTATCGATTAAGTTTCGGTCTCGGTTTTATTTTACTTCCCTGTATAAGTGAAGCCGACCTTCTATTAAGGGCACAAAATTAATTTAACCATAAAAATAAACTTAAACAGGGTAGAAGGTTAATGCAAAATTAGCTCCAATTTTAACTCCAATATCTAAATAATTTATACACAAACTTTCTTTTTTTGAACTTTACTTTTGGCTTAAATATAATTTTATTTTGGCACACATTTCTATACATATAGCTAGAAATTAGCCCACGCTGCTTTACTGAGCATTTTTTGAAAACTTGCTTGCTCTTTTAATTCGTATTTTTGCTTTGTTTTCTTTTTAAGCTATAAAGATTAACAAGTAAAGAAAAATTCTCAAAATGGGAAGTCAATGTAGGGATGGCATTTGCATCATCCCTACAAAATAGTGTAGTAGAATGTCAATAGACAAAAATGGGATAAATGAAACTCAATTGTGTTTGAATAGTTATATATATTGCTATATGTTAAATTTTGTCTGTGCTATTATGTAGGGATAATGCAAATGTCATCCTTACTATCTTGTTTGCATTGTTTTTGAAGGATTGATATTAGCCATCCCTACATTTACTTTCTTTTTGAAAAGTTTTTCCTTTACTCGTTTGCTTGTTTTGTTTAATAGATATAGATATAGAAGGATTGTATTTATAACCAAGTTCTAAGTACAATGAGGTAACTATAATGTTTATTGTTTATCTATTATTGGCTGGTAATTTTTGTTTCAATCCGTACATAAGCTTTTTAAAAGAATAACCAAATTTCTCTAAGAAAGCTAACTTTATGGGATAATGATAACATCATTTACACTAGAATTATGATTTTTTTAAGTTACTACTAGTTAATAATGCTTATAAATGCGTTTGATACTCTGTCTCCTCAGAGAAATTGGTTAACACCATTGTTTCGGTTTTTAGTTATCATGTAATAAAAAAAGAAACAGAAGAAAGAAGAACAAAAAATTCAAACTTTTTGCTATGATATTTACAGATATTCCCAGAACTTGTGACTCAGTCATTACATAAATATTGTTATAAAAGGAAACACTCTATAGTATTGTAAAATCCTGATGACCTATTGAGGAGATATTTAAAATACCATTTCGATTAACAATCCGAGCTATCCCTACATAGGCAGTGCTACCGCCTGCCTGATATATATAAGCAAAGCAGATCAGTTATTTTAATAAAAAAAATCCTATAATAGGACTGGATGTCATTTAATGGTTAGCATAAACGAATGGGAATAACGGAGTCTGGGTTCTAAACATAATGCCGTTGGATAAGCTCCACACTTTCAGTTGTGGGAGCGCTATAAAAGTGACAGCCAATCCCATTATTCAGTTCAAAGAGTCGGGCATAAAAACGGGTGCTTCTTTCTGTTTCTCTCATGTATAGAGAGTAGTTCACGATTAGGAAGGTCTTTAACCTGGCTGTTTAGGTGCTGTTCAAGTATAAAATTCCATTATCTTCTATTATCATACAAAGTGAACATTTTTCAGATAAAAACTAATAATATGTATTCACATACTCTTAGAACTGGCAGGTCTGTGATATTGTTTTCGTGGCGCCTTCACGAGCTATAACATGTGCTGCGGCTTACGTATTTGTCAAAGCTGGGATACGTAATACATTATAACATTCTACAAGTATAGGCTACACGTTTAAAGGTCATAGCTTATTTAACGTTTGCGTGAAAGGAATCGGAATTTTATTTTCAATGTATAATTTAAAAATTTTAAATAGAAAGAGAGAGGACAAATTGTTTTAATTACAGAAGTAATTTTAAATAATTTCGTTACGAATTCTATCGTTAAAACGTTTAACAAATTGCTATTAACAGAAAAATAAGACACAATAACACCCAATCAAAATATTTCTCGGAACAACAAGCAAGTGGGGAATTTATTGAAACATCAAGATTTGTTTGTTTAGAATTTTTGTCCAAAGCTACACAGGCGCCGTATGCGCATATCTGTCCATAATTTTGAATTTATCGACTAGGTTGAAGGTAGCTAGTCAACATTACCAATGGTCAACTCTGAAGCTACTCTTATCTGACCAGAGAGTGAGATTTGACCGTTCTTCTCATAGTGCACTCACGGCCTGAAAGTGCGGATCGCGTTTCCGTGGCAACAAGAACTCTTGGATTTATAGTTGTAGCACGCTAAGCTCTGAAATACGGCAGCTCTTTGAACTAACAGCAATAAAAAGAGAAGACTGGAGGAATAGAAATAGACATGTTTAACTCATTTTTGGCCGTACAGTAACACATTAGTAACTATTTTAATATGAGGCAACTCTTTGAACTAATAGCAACAACAGAAAGAAGACTGGAGGATCAGAAATATAAGTCAGGAGTTTATTATATAAGAATAGCCCTGAAGTACCTGAAAATGAGCAAAAGTTGATAAAAAGTCACAAAGATTGCTCTAAAAGTAATGCTTTATCTTCGTCAAAAGTGAAAAAAAGAAATTCCCTTTATATGGTATATATAAACATACATATTTAAACACGATAAAACACCTTGTAATTTGTAATTCCAACCTTAAAATGCTGCCCGTGTGCTAAACAGCCATATCTGAGTTCTCTAACTTGATAAACAAGTAAGCTATGGTATTCCATACAAATATAAGGTGATTTAGCAAATAGGAAACCATCTACATTTACGCATAAGTTTACAAAAGCAAAACGTCTTGAAAAGCACAAGTCAAAACATCGTTGATAAGAGCACGACATTAGAATCGTTATAAGGTTCGAACCGGCATGATTTAATACATTAAAGATAAGAAGACGGACAGATTAATAGCTGCAGTAATAACATTAGGATGTTTATAAAATGCGCTTGTTAAATTATCCAGCCATCGAAGTGTACGTTTGAGGTGCTGTAGATAAAAGAAGACAAATGGACCTTGTAACTGCGACGTTTACCACCACCTAAAGACAGAAACGTGACTATTATATGAACGTAGAAAATAGCCTTAAAAGACTCACTGAATAAAACCAAACTAGTAACTGAAAATACATCGCTGCTACAATTGTGTATAATCCCTAGGAAACTACTGTTGCGAAGCAAAAACAACAACAACGTTGATAGTCGGCTAATTTAAAAATAAGCCTAGACAGGGTTAAATATTCTTGTTCCGTTATAATCTTGTAGTTAAATGATCGTCCCATAAGGATCCTATAATTACGTTTATAGTTCTAAATAATAATAATAAAAAACTTCAAATGAAGTCGTAATTACAACAGAAGATAACAGAATATCTTTCGATAGTTCATCGTGTGAGGGTTGGCTCTGTGGCAGAACTGTAATTTTCGGATAAGATCAGCCTCGTTCTAATCCATGCACATCAACAAATATTCCCCTTCCCACTTTAAGTTATGGGTGTGTTATATGAGTAACAGTCAATCCCTTAGTGCGGATGATGGGTGGTAGTGTAATGCTGTTTGATTTCCTTCTTGTCAGTAGTTCAAATTTAGGGACAACGGCAAATACCCTATGTAGCTTTGCCATAAAGATAAAATATAGTCACAATATATGTGCGATATTTCACTATCAATTAATCGGTGTTTAATGTACTTATCGTA
>NW_013666355.1:60353-84407 GCF_000517525.1 Limulus polyphemus | reverse complement strand
TTCAATTCTGTACCAGTTTTAACGTTAAATATTATTTATGGTCATAATGTACGTTACGCTGTCTATGTCACCATGCACATATTATATTTCAACATTTATGTCACGATGTATGTGTGATACTTTACCATTTACAAGAGATACTACACCACCATTTTCTTACCAACACTGAATACAGAAATAATGCAAGAAACAAATTCAATATAAACCTTTACGGTGTATTTTCAGTGAAATTATACGAATACCTACCACTTTAACCTTATATTATTGTCTAAATGTTAGTAAGTTATGCTATTATTTACATTATTAAGTAATCCAAGATTATCTTGATAACCTTTCCTTTTATTCGCAATGAACTTAAATATTCTAGCCTAATTTAGATTTTACTAGCTCCGACGAGTTGATAAGAGAATTTTCAAACGAAAAAAATTAAATGACTTATGGTGATATTGTGTGCGACTATGACAATCTCTAAACGATTTTAAAGAAAATGATCGATAATAATAATAAGAATTTTTCATTTCTTGCCTATTATTTTGAATAACGAAAAGCTTTTAAAACAGATATGTCTATCTGACGATCGTGAATTTTGATAACAGTTCTGCAATGTAGTTTCGATTGCAAAAGGCTCCATCGTAAGGATGCCATCCCCAAATCACACCATTTTCCCTGATTACTTTCCATAATTAATCTTGTGTACGAGGATGAAAGTTTCCCAGTGCCCGTTTCAAAGATCCAATATCACAGAAATCTAAAGGTGCTGTGTCCAGCGACTTGACCGGTATGACTTTATATGAAATAACATGAATATTCGTTGCATCCTCTATTTGTTTGAGGCATGCGAAAATAGAGGATTAGATATGACTGAAAGCATAATTTTGGCGAGCCCATACCCTATTTGGTTCATTTACAGACAGAAATCTTTATTGGTTACGTTGTGATGTGTTGCCTCGGGCACGGAAATCTTTTGTCACTGACGTTTGTGTTAGTGGATTCTCACCTGTTTCAAAACGCCACACTCTATTTACCACGACTGGGGTACTAGTTTTTGCAGGTCTCTTTCTGGATGGTCTTGGTGTCCCAAGTTGATTCATGTCCCTTTGCTTTCCAATGCCATTAAGTACAAAGGATATCCTTGTCTTGAAAACTTTAAATCCTTGGTTTGAATACATGTTGATGATCTGAACGTACGAATATTTTCCATCGTGACTCGCGTATTTATATCAGCATTGGTTGTCACGTGATTTGCTGATTTGCATATTCAAAATCTTTTTAATATAATGTACTCAACTCTATATTTTTCATCTACTACTTGTCATAAGCAGTCGAAACTTAACTTTGTTTAAATTTCAGGTGGTTAGGGCGCTCGATTCGTAATCTGAGGGTCGCGGGTTCCAATCTCTGTCCCACTAAACATGCTCGCCTTTTCAGCCGTGCGGGCGTTATAATGTGACGGTCAATCCCACTATTCGTTGGTAAAAGAGTAGCCCAAAAGTTGTCCGTGGGTGTTGATGACTAGCTGCCTTCCCTCTAGTCTTACACTGCTAAATTATGGACGGCTAGCTTTGCGCGTATAGCTTTGCACGAAATTAAAAAAAAACAACTAGACCGTTCTAATGCGCAAATTCGTTGTTTATCAATACTTCCAGAAAAGCACTAGATCATTTGAATAGTCTTGTAAATGCAGTCCATTGCTTGAGAAAGCATTCTGCCTAGCACATTTACATCGACATCTCGTATAAGTATGTTTGTTAATACATCCACAGAAGCATTAATTGTTTGAATATATTTTGTACATGCAGTTCATTGCTTCAGAAAGCTTGCTATTTAGTGCATTTACATCGACAGCTTGTTAATAAATTTGTAAATTTTCAGTTAAAATTATCAGTCTTTTAGCGGATCGTTAGATGTTGTTGTATCATTCATTTCGTTTGCATTTTGTCTGAAATTCCGTTGAGAGGAGACTAAAAACGTATTTAGCTAGAATAAAAATCATGACAACCATAAACAGACAGGTAGAGTTATTGATTGGTTGATTTTTTTTCGGTTTTATGTTGAGAAGTATTTTGTAGATTCCATTTTTTTCGTGAATATGTTTCAATTTCACCAAACTGGTAACCAGAAACGTATATAATGCTGTTGTAACATAGTCTTTTTACACTGATACACTCATAAATCTTCAAAAGAGATATACATGTACAGCCGAATAATGAGTAAATCCAGCCACGTCGTGATAACATCTATAAAACGATGAGATGGTTAAAATTAATGTAATGAAGGACAAATTTATCGCTAACGTTTTAGATAAATATTTGATAAAGGAGAAATCTGTGGCCAACGTTTCGGCCAAATAATCGTTGAAAAAGAAATCTCTGAACAGTGTTCTGGATAAATAACCAATTAAATAGAAATCTGTAGGCAACGTTTCGGGCAAAACACAATAAAAGAGAAACTTGTGGTCAATGCTTTGGCCAAATAACTGGTGAAGAGGAAATCTGTGGCGCCAACACTTCGGCCAAATAATCGTTGAAAAAGAAATCTCTGAACAGTGTTCTGGATAAATAACCAATTAAACAGAAATCTGTAGGCAACGTTTCGGGCAAAAAACAATAAAAGAGAAACTTGTGGTCAACGCTTCGACCAAATAACCAATGAAGGAGTAATCTATTGTCAATGCTTTGTCAAAATATGTGTTGATGGAGAAATCTGTGCTAATTTTTCGGACAAATAACCGAAAAGAGATATATATGGCCAATTTTGCCGTCAAATAATTGTTGAAATACAAAAGTATGACCATTGTTTCAGTCAAATTGTTTGTTTGAAACGTTGACCACTTACATTCATTTTTTTTCTCACAACAATTTCAAACATTTGAGTATTTAAAAATATATAGATCTGCATAAAAAACATAGGATTATTTTGTCTTGGCATAATATGTTTAATTATATTTAGTATTCTATAATCCTATCTATTAACACGCTTCTTGCCTCCCAGTGGCATAGCGGTATGTCTGCGGACGTATAACGCTAGAATACGGTTTTGATACACGTGGTGGGCAGAGCACAGATAGCCCATTGTGTAGCTTTGTGTTTAATTACAAACAAACAAACACTCTTCTTAAATTTATTTTTCTCAAGCAAAGTGCTATCTATCAATTTACTAAAATAATTTATTTAATTCATAATTTCGACTCATTAAACTCTTATTTGTTTTACAAAATAGAAAATCAGAAACTAAACCAAGTCTTTTAAAACTAGATTATAAACTAGAATGCTAAAATTATGCACTTTAAAAGTTGATAAACCAGCACCAGAAAATTTAGCGCGTAAGTTATCAAATTTTTTTTACAATTTTCAACGAAGCCCTCGTGATAGGAGAAAAAAAAAGTAAAGAGTAACGTAAAGATTTATGTTCTAGTCGAAACACATTTTCCAGTTTGAACAAATATTGATGAACCAATGCATTCTAATAATTCTGATTAAGAATGTGAGAATAGTATGTTAAGTTAGATATATTGATTACTGTGTTGATTTTTATTTCTCATTAATGCAGATAAGTTGCTTTGATCAGAAGATAATATTAGTTGACTAGATAAACTGTATAAAAACTAGGGTCATTCAAAATATAAAAAAGTTTATATATATAGCCTTACTAGAATCATTACAAACGTATAGCTATGTTGGTAACCAAATGAAAAGAATATTACACAACGGTAGATTTAATTTGGTAGCTGGATAAATTATAGAAAACCTAACTAGAATAACTTTAAATGTAAAGTTTATGTTAAAACTAATTATCTGACGTTCAATGATTTGGTCTTTGAGAACTTTTGACTACTAAGTTCAGTATCATATGAAAATGCCTAAAGTGCATCCAGTTTACTGATACAATTTTGGCGATTGTTAAAATTGTTTTTGTTGATTTAAACTAAATTTATTACAAGCTTCTGCTTTCAAAACCTTTAATACTGTACTGCGTCACTGAAAATTTGATAGTATGGTTTCTATGGCTATATAAGTAACCTTGGATATATTGTTTCTCATAAACAATAGCAAAATCTATTGTTGTACACATCGCGTTGATTGTAAAATGTTCCAAACTTGATCTTTAACATAGCAGGTAAAGAGAGGACGATATGATCTAACTTGGAATGGTCCTCAATGGAATATGAATCTGCCACTTGCAGGAAAAATTGGGAAGGCCTACATGGTATTTGATATTTTCAGTCTTGTAACAGGTGAGCCGGTGAAGCCCAGTCGTTTGGTTTCGACTTTTCACGAGTCACAAATGAACTTATATAAAAATCCAGGAAGACAGTAGTGTGTGTGGCTGAGTGAGCACACAAGCCACCAACTCGAGACATTTACTTGTGAACAAAGAATCGACTCAGAGACTAGTGATAAAACAACATACAATACCATATTTTATATCATATTCTATATCCATATTCAAAATATTTAAATATTCATTGATATCGAAAACACTGAAATTGTCTATGAATAATTCTGCATCAAATACATCAAATTCTTCATTTTGCTCATGTAATTGTTCATTGAGTAAACCTTCTATAAGATTCATTAGTTCTGACACTATATGGAACAAATTATTCACTAAACTGTTACGTGAGATATATTCATGTAATTGTTCATTGAGTAAACCTTCTATAAGATTCATTAGTTCTGACACTATATGGAACAAATTATTCACTAAACTGTTACGTGAGATATATTCAGACATACTTCAGTTTAATTTAACAATCTTACTTGAAACATCACATACTATACGTTGTTATACTAGAGAGGATGGCATTTGATACTTACAGAGGGCTTGCCTGTTAAAGGCTGTGAAATGGTTGCAAAACTGCCATCTTTTTTCATGTTAATAGTTTACAGTAGTGTGTCGTCTGGATTTTTCAGAGAGAACTGGAACAGGTTTGTCTGGCCTCAAGAAACGCCGGGGAAAAATTATTTTGGGCCAGAAAACATGACGTTTTATACATAATTTCATGTAGTATTGCGATTTATCAAGTAGCATCGCAAGTCCAGTCCACAAGTAGGTCCTTCATTGAATTGATTTAATTTTACTGATTCACTATTGATCCCTTGAACCAAAACCATAACTTGACACTAATTGGATATGGTCAGAAGCTGTTAAACGGCTGCCCATTTTCATGTATCTTTCTTCTTTGTTTATCAATTCATTTCCGAATATAGGATAGTGAAGTTAACATAAACTTTTCAGTAGCTTTTGTCTCTGCTACGATCGCTTGTGTTGGTAGGATAAGAAGAACAGCCTGATGTCTCAGTCAATTTGAATATGTTACATTGATATAAACATTTCCTTATTTGGACAAACGTCCTTACAAAGGTTCTATTATACGCTGCATATCCTTGTTGCAACTGACAGGCATGTGTGGCATATATAGCAAATTAAACTTTCTCTCCTAGAAGCATTTGTAGTTTCGATAAGATGCTTCAAATACTTCAATCTGAATGTCACCTTGTGTAATATGTGGGCTAAACAGTCAAGTTAGAGACGTTCAGACGTAACCGAATTTAATTTTAGAATTGCCGACGAGAAAGAAGGCAACCAGTCAGCAGCACTTTCCGCCTACACGGCTACCCTTAACCGAATAGAAAATTTGACTGTCATCTTCATAACACGTCCACAGCTGAAAGTGCGAGGAGTCTTCAACGTTATTATTTACTTACGTTTATCTGGACACAAGTTGTACTTTTTTATATTTCACAAATAATCACACTGTTTGTTTGTTGTAATTAAGCACAATGCTACACAATGGACTATCAATGGGTATCGAAACCCGCTTTCTAGCGTTGTTAATCCGCATACATACCGCTGTGCCACTGGGGGGATAATCACACTGTTATTGACAAATAGGTCTACACACGTTAGTGGCCGCCACCTTGGTCATTATGATGTGGTAACGACATAACATTTCATTAACGATATATCATATCTATTACTATGTTTTTGCAAATTTTCATCACAGGTTTTTTTTCTGCACTTACTAACATTTATTCTTGCGGAAATATTATATCTTCGTACATAACCTTTTCAAATAACAAAGATTTGTTGTTGTTGTTTTTTGGAAAATTTAAAATTGGTTTTTATGTATTTCTAAAAAAATTAGCTAAAATATTTGCTTTATCTAACTTTAACCGCTGTGAAGTAGAAAAATCAAAATCAATACAATTATTTCGAAGTAAAATCACACATACACATACTAAGAAAATATAATAAATTCTATCAAATATTTATAATTCTAAACTCAGAGCAAAATATAATACAAAGCGAGTTGCTAATCGTCTTGATATCGTTCTAGCATCGGAAGAAAAAAGTTACACCACATTAATAAAAATTTAAAAAAAGACTATATTAGACTTCTCTAATAACATGAAACTAACTATGGCTTTCGTGTATATAAGTAAATAATGTACAATTATCGGAGAAAGTCCACTGTAATATGCTTAAGATTATTTAAGAAAGAACTGTCTAAATAAATACTGCTATAAATCTTTCGATAATTTGTTTACTTGTGGCCCCCCAGTGGCACAGCGGTATGTCTGCGGACTTACAATGCTAGAATCCGGGTTTCGATACCCGCGGTGAGAAGAGCACAGATATCCCATTGTGTAGCTTTGTGCTTAGATACAAACAGACAAACAAATTTACTTGTGTTAACGAAAAGTTACACAATGGGTTATCTGTGTTTGTACGCTGCTGGAATCGAACCCTGAATAATAGTGTTATAAGTACAGATCTTTCACAACTAATTAGAAGTGAAATGTTTATCCTATTATTTTTTGTGGTTGCACTGCTGTCATATTTCATTGAATTAAGTTTACAAGTGCGATACTTATCAGTAATAGTCCTGAAATAAAAATATTTTAATTACGTTTGTTGTTGGTAAAGGTTGTTTACTAAGACGCCGTGTAAAATAAGAAACAACCAAATAGAAATATTTCAGATTTAGTTTCATAACAAAGCGAAATAAATTATATATCCTAAGTCATTTTTTTTATATAAATGGTAGGAAATAATTAATAAATAAAGGACAAACAATCGATACTCAAGTATGAAAGGAGCTACACTGGGAAATATTTAGCAGAAATATTCCATTTTATATTTAGATTAATACAATTAATAATAATAATAATAATGAGAAAAACAACTGAAAACAACCGTACACTTAACATGTTAAAATATCATGCTTTCGATAAGTGAACATTTATGTCGTACTATTCTCAACAGTATATTTGGCGACAGACGGAGAAGTGCTAAAATACTCTTCGAATAAGATTTAAAATTCTTAAAAATTTGTTTCTCTGTGAAGAATCAGTAAAACGAACCGTGTGCACCAACATCTGGCTTACCTAGACACAAAAAAAATTGAGATACCGAAAGTAATGCACAATCTATTTTGTCTGGACAATAAAAGTCCATATACCAGTAATAGAGTAACTTATCTACTTTGAGTGATCAGATTCATATACCAAAAGAACACATTCTACCATGTCTGAACACAAAAGTCCATATGCCAGTAGTATAGTTCAGCCTACTTTGTTTATATGATCAGATAAGAACAATACTGAAGACTTAAGAGTAATGTAAAACAGTTATAATAATAAAGTGTAAAAATATTTTTAAATAAAAAATTGGAAGGTAGGAATGTGAGCATCAAAAAGTAAGAAAACAAGGTAGGAATGGGCGGAATAACATTGCAAAACTTGGTGGTTTTTGACATGGTGCAAACCTCAAATTGGATGTGGCCATCGTTCCGCCCATTCCTACTTCATGTTTTACTTTGAACTTTGATCTAATTATAGATTGGTTTGTTTGTTTATTTTGAATTTCGCGCAAAGCTACACAAGGGCTATCTGCGTTAGCCGTCCCTAATTTAGCAGTGTAAGACTAGAGGGAAGGCAGCTAGTCAGCACCACCCACCGCCAACTCTTGGGCTACTCTTTTTACCAACGAATAGTCACATTGACCGTCACATTATAACGCCCCCACGGCTGAAAGGGCGAGCATGTTCGGCGTGACGGGGATTCGAACCCGCGACCTGCAGATTGCGAGTCGAGCTCCCTAACCACCTGGCCATGCCGGGCCTTATAGACTGGAGATTAAAACAGATCACACTTTTCCAGAAATAAATTTTACGAAGTCACAGTCTTATAATTAACTTAAATTTTATCAAATGACTACATTTGATAAGAAGTGTAAATAAATTACTCAGAAACAGTGATTACGAAGGACTAATACGGATACTGCAACCACGTTTGTTCTTGGGTAAAGGGTTTCATAGTTCAAACTTACGGCTCCTCCCTGCCTTAAGAAGCACACAAAGAGCTCTGTTAATAATTAGCTCGAGCGTACCGTATGCAGAAATAAAAAAATGAAAAATTACTATCAGTAGCACTCATTTTCACTGTACAGTTTCTTTCTTTAATCATAAAAGCACGTAAACGATCTTGAAATATGTATTTAAGTAACTTTTCGACGAAAAAATAATTAACGTGAATCTTAGATCTTACTCATGCATTTCAGTGTATTATTTAATCCACGACATAATTTGAGTTTTGAGTTATGGTTTAAATGTGATAATATAACACAATTTTCTGCTGCTTCGAGTTTAATGATTTATTAATGATTGATGTTTAACTAAAACTTCTCTGTGAATAGTAATTTCTTTCGGTGTTTTCGAAACTGTTCTTATAATAGTTGTATAGAACAATTTTTGACTGTAACTTTTAGCAGTAAAGTAACAGAATATTTAGGTTATCTCTTTATCAGCTCATCTCCGTGTTTCTGTATTAATTCTACTCGATAGCTGTAGTCGCTCCAAAATAACTATAACATAAACTAATGAGCATATATATACATAAACTAATGAGCATATATATATACATATACCTTCAGGTTTGAAAGCTATGATTAACTTTACGCAATAACGTAAGAGAAGAAAATGGTGCTAAATGGGTATTTTGCTCCTTGATCTTAATTTGTGTTGTCTTGCTACTTAATGTTAAAGATGTCACTGCTTCAGTCGTAAAGTTGTGGATATTCTAAACTACAAAGCTAATTTCACATTTAGATAGCTTCTTAATGCGGCCCTGTTAAGCTCTATGTCTAACTTAAGCAGGGTGTATACACAGTAGTTACAGCTGTGTTTATAGTGGCAACATTAAGACATGTAAATATTAGTCCACATGCCCTAAAGACTATTAATGTAAATGAGTCATTATAAAGCACGCAACCGTAGTAATTAATGTCATACTTCTTAATTAGTTTCTTTCGGTTAGTAGTCTTTCTATGATAGACGTTGTTGTTTTTAGCACTAGGGATAAAGTGACAATCATCAGAGTTATCAAATCGTCGCTAGAAAAAGTGCTTAAAATATTGTAATCTAAACAGACTCGTACAAGACATGAGTTTGAAAAATATATATATATATTCGAATAACATCTTTGATAATAAATTATTTAAACTTACAGAATGTTTCACCCATAAGATATACAATCTATTTTACTGATTATTCTCCAACCCATGGCTTTATAGTGAGTTTCCTTTCGCGCGTTCTTTACATTAGATAAGAGATATCCGGTGTCTAGGAGCCATGACTCGTGAATCTCGCTCCTACAGAACAAATGAAGTTATTTACGTGTCATCTTTTACACACTTTCAATTCACAAACCAGTTCTTTTGTCCATTTTGCGCTTTTTTCTCAGCTACTCCATGAATTAATCTACAAGAACCCATAAAGATCTTACTATCAATATTTAAAGAACGCTGCAAGAACTGGGGTTTAATTGAGCTCAGATAAAATTATCTTTGTGCAAGGAGTGATCGGAGAAATATTCTCAGTGATTACATTTGAAATTGACAAATGAAATGAAAAATTCTGAAATATCCAACCGGATTGCAATTTTAAGAAATTTATTTATCACAAAAACTTTGTTCAATTACTTAAATACTGTCCTGTGGTTGGGCAGCGCTAAGTTTAGGGATTTACAACGCTAAAATCCGGAGCGCGATTCCACGCAGTGGACACAACAGAGAGCCCAATGTGTCTTTGGTCTAAAACAAAAAAATAACCTTAATTGGTTGGATAAAATTACGGTATAATATATGAAATAAAATAAAAATGTGTAGCAACATCTTAATGGCACATTCAAGAATTAGTTCCCAAAGTTACCACTAAAACTGTATGAATTTATGTGACAATAGATGTAATAGATGTGTATCAAAATATTTTTTACTTTTAGAATTCTACAGGTAAACTAGATAATAACGTAACTACATATATAAATGACTCAAAAATATTTCATGTAAACATTTATTTCAAAATAAAAAACTGTCATTATAGATGAAGAAAAACATGGATTTTTGAAGGATCCCAGTCAATATAGAAACATTCAACACGTTTTAAAACTGTTTTGAGAAAATAATCTAAATTCTTGAACGTTACAGCACTTTTCGGTCTTGAGAAGACTCTTTAATATTGGATATATAATCGTAAAGAATCCCTTTACATCAACAAGAAACTTATCATAAAAAGAGGATAACAAGTTTTTCAGTATCTTACTGAAAAACACACAGAAAAAGAGGATAACAAGCTTTAAGTATCTTACTGAAAAACACATATGACTGTGATAGGCCGTATGGGTCTATTTTTAGCAGATTTTGGGTTTTTCTCAAAGAAAACACGCTTTACGGAAATGCTTATTTCATATTACAGTCAACAGTTTAAGAGTCTATCGTAAGACGATTTCGCAAGATGAAGTAGCAGATCAGCAGAACACGTTGTATAACATTTATATCTAATACACTATGAAAAAAAAACATTCATCTATTCCTTATTGATTTTTGTAACTAATACGACACATTTGGATTTTTCAAATCAATAACGGATTTATCACTGCCGTTCTTGAAAGAAAATAAATCAAAAACAGTCTATGAGACAACATACTAGCATATAAAAAAACAACATTTAGGAATAAAATATGAAGATTCGAGAAAATTGTTAACTATTTATTCAGTTTCAGTTCCGTCAAGATTTGGGTTAAGCTTTCAGTGCCATCTGTTTCTTATTTTGTGAGGGGGTAACTAGAGATTAAACATCAAACTTTTCTTCTGGAATAAGTCACATGAATCTGGACTAAGTCAATTGTTGTTTGAGAAAGTCCGAATTCTCAGTTATCATTTTGTACAAAGTATTATTAGGAGCATAAGTTCTTAAACCATTTCACCTACAGTAGAAACAGAAAACATAGTGGATAATAGCACTGGGTATTTTCAACCTAAACCACTACTTAAATCATTTAACTAACAGTGGAAACAAAAAATATAGTGGATAGTAGCACTGGGTATTTTCAACCTAAACCACTAATTAAATCATTTAACCTACAAGGGAAACAAAAAATATAGTGGATAGTAGCACTGGGTATTGTCAACTTAAACCACGACTTAGATCATTTAACCTACAGTGGAAACAAAAAAAACATAGTGGATAGTAGTACTGGATATTTTCAACCTAAACCACGACTTAAATCATTTAACCTACAGTAGAAACAGAAAAACATAGTGGATAGTACTGGGTATTTTCAACCTAAACCACGACTTAGATCAATTAACCTACACTGGAATATGATGGTGGTAGTACTCTGGTGTATTTTCAGCCTAGATAACAACTTATACGACCAGAGGGCTGATTGATCAGGTCATACACTCCTAATGCAAAGGAGATGCTGACTAGTGTCAGGGTGACGATTCCGCTTTTGTGGCTACTCCTAACCGAATAATGGGATATACTACACAGTTAAAACTTCTCAATAGCTGAAAGTACGGAGCGTGTATAGCGACATATCGCGAATCGAACCTTGAACCTTACGATTCATAGCACAACATGCTATCCACGAGGCTACAAAAAGAATAGATTATTTCATATCACGTGACATGACTTAGCATCTTAACGAGCTCTCGTTTTTACTTTGGTGTGGATCTAAATTGTGGATCGAACTTAGGAAGAGAAAACCACGTTTTTGTTATTTATCAGAATATTAATTTATTTATAGAATCAAGTTGTTTCGTAGTGAAGTACAAATTGATAGATAGAGACACTTCCCACAACAAGGGATGGTTTGGATTTTTGGTTAGAGCTGAACACTGACTCTTATAACAATGTTTTATGGTTTCGCCAAAAGGGAGTAACAACACGTCTTTTAACATATTATTTAATCAACTGTTTCCATTTGTTTAAACATATTATATAATAAATTGTTTCCATTTGTTTAAACATATTATTTAATCAATTGTTTCCATTTGTTTAAACATATTATATAATAAATTGTTTCAATTTGTTTAAAAATATTATTTAATTGTTTCCATTTGTTTAAACGTATTCTTTAATTAATTGTTTTCATTTGTTTAAACATATTATTGAATTAATTATTTCCATTTGTTTAAACGTATTATTTAATTAATTATTTCCATTTGTTTAAACGTATTATTTAATTAATTATTGTCATTTGTTTAAACATATTATTTAATTAATTGTTTTCATTTGTTTAAACATATTATTTAATTAATTATTTCCATTTGTTTAAACGTATTATTTAATTAATTATTATCATTTGTTTAAGCATATTATTTAATGAATTGTTTCCGTGTGTTTTCAGCATATTGTTATTTTCCTATTTACACTCAAAATGTCACAGTCAAGAAGAAAGTTCGATTATACTCTTTCTCACTTAAAATATAGAGCGGTGTGTTTGTATGTGACGATGTGTGTTTAAAAGCTCTGTGGATTTTATTATAGGGAAAACATCACATAAATTTACGTGTACTTATAAATAAAGTACAGTGTTTTGGAACCGAAATCTCGTGCAGTAAAGCTATTCTAAAGTAGATAACCGTCTAGAGAGTTACTTCTCACTTTGAACGTTTTACAGATGAAAAAAACACATTGTTCAAGACTTGAGAGTTTTACTTTTTACTTGAATCTTAAAATAATACATTTACAATCTTTATCATAATCACCATTTTATTTACATTTGTTTGTTGCAAAGTATAAAGCTATACAATGGGATATCTGTTCTGCCCCCCGTGAGAATCGAAATCCGATTTTTAGCGTTATAAGCCCACTGAATTACCGCTAAGCCACCGGGGACCATTTATTTAAGATGGATGTGAATACGGAGGGATAATAGCATTCCAAACGAACGATGTTCCAGGTCTCGCTTCGCCCTTATAAGTACTTCCTTTACCATTACTCGTGCAGGGCTCTGATTATCCAACATTTCCTGACACCGAAGCTTCCATTGCAATAATCTACTGAGAAGTCAGTCTTATACAACACATCTTAACAGGCTTTTTACAGACCCTCCACTGTATGCGGACCTTGAGTAAAAAGGCGCAGCAGGCAATGAGTGCGAGATAACATGAACATCAGTGTCATTCTCTGTGGTTCGTAAACAAAAAATATTTGTTGTGGACTGGACGCTTTATCTGCTGTGGCTATACTTTTTTTGGCGGCCTGGCCGTACAGTACTGAAATTTGAACTCGCACATAATAGATGTCTATGCGGTTTTTGTGTGTGTGTGTGTGTGTGTGTGTGTGTTTTTGCTAATGGTAACTAGAGTTAACTTTTGCTTTACTATGCAATTAATGGTGTTACAATTTCCCATTTCAAGAGAAACTTGCTGAACATTTTGGAAAATCTTGATCACCTCCTGATCGGTAATAAATCGCTTGTATTTGTCTAGATCTGGTTGCAGTTGTTCAAATACACTCAGGCATCATCCAATTCTTTGAAAATACTTCCATATCCCACATTTGTTCATCTTCCCTATCTGATATTATCCTTTGTTATATACAGTCGTCTTTGAAATTGTTGTACTCTGAGTTTGTATCCTTTTTGTTATTTCATTTGACGAGGAAACCCCGAATATATCTCTAAAAGAACTTGTCGAAACGTTGAAATTACATTGAAGCTATATAGTTGGTTTAGGGCAGTTTGAAAATACAAAGAAAAACGATTAGATGTTTTGTGTGTTGATTTTCCAACAAAGCTACTCGAGGGCTATCTGCACTGGCCGTCACTAATTTTAAAGTGATAGACTAGAGGGAAGGCAGCTAGTCAACACCACCAACCGCCAACTCATGAGATTCTCTCATCAAGTAGTGGGACTTGACTGTCACTCGTATAACGTACCCGTAACATCAAAGTGCGGAATGCGATTTATTTATTTATTATATTTTTTGTGGTAACGGGACGCGAACAATGGAATCTCGGATCCACAGACTGTGAAATAGCATTAAACCTATTGTCTCTACATATGCATTTTTCAACTATAACCTAAGCAAATATCTCTATTGGCTGTTGTCCGATTTAATAAACAAATCAATAACAATAGTGTGAGACTCACTTAAAGTTATCAATAAACTACTAAATGTTTCGTTTGTTTGTAATCAAGCACAAAGCTACACTATGGGTTATCTGTGCTCTGCCCACCACGGGTATCGAAACCCGGTTTCTAGCGTTGTAAGTCCACAAACATACCAGTGGGGGGGATTGTGCAGATGAATTTCCGTAGTTTGCCTTCTGCTACCGCCAAAAAGGACAAAAAAAAATCGCACTGTACACTTTTGGAGTGACAGTCATATTCAAGTGATTGGTCTGAGAAGAGAAGATTAAAAAGGTAGATGGTGAGGGCAAACTGCCTTTCTTTAGTCCATCTCTTCAAAATTAGAAACAGCTAGAATTAGAAACGAATAGCTTCGCGCGAAATCCAACGCACAGACAAATCCACAAATACTGACATTAACATAACGATGGAAAAAATAAATCATAACCATAAAACAGATCTTAACTGGACATAGTTAAAATCTGTGTTTGATTTTACAGTAATCAAGTGCTTTGAATCCTTAGGAAAATTCTACATCCAAAAAATATACTTAGAATGGGAAGTCTTCTATCTTTTACTCGAGCAAACGTATGTGTGATTTCTATAGAAATAATAGCAACAAATAACCCTATTCCCCCTCATTAATTTGGTGAAAACTATTTGATGATGTATTATGCAGTTTTAATAACCAAGATGAACGAAACTACTTTAAGTACACTAACTCTGTTTGTCCTAGAATGGAAATTCGCGATTTCGGAAGAAAGAGAAAAGAAGCAACAATAAAATTTCTCAATTTAAATACCCAGAAGAATAATATACAAAGGAACGTAAATAAACTGGCACTCAGCACACGACAGCAACAATAAAAAAATGTACATTAAAAGTCTTATTACTTTCCGCCTTTCTTCACTTAAAGAAATATAAGATGAAATGAATTATATTTCAACTTGCTTTAAAATTTTAAGTATTTTCAAGAAAAATTCATTAGTAAATCACTAAAAGAAAACAGAAATGACACTCATCAACGAAATACACAAGAGAATAAGAAAAATTAAGGGTTAATAAATGACAGGAGGAAAACGCTTATAAGAATATGGAACAAACTAAAAAAAAACAGATATCGAAACAAAATTCATGCAAAAAGTTGGACTGAAAATAGAGGATTTTCTAAGCAAACCATACAATAATTAAGACTACACAGATGACTCTATCTACCAAATTATTTGTGAAAATCGTGAAAACCTAAATACAGTCTTTTATGAACACCTAAACAAGTCATCACATGTAAATGAACACATAAAAACGTAACCATTAAAAAAAATAAATATATTAGACAAAGAAAAAAAATTAAGGAAACATAAGTTTGTTTGTAATTAAGCACAAAGCTACACAATGGGCTGTCTGTGCTCTGCTCACCACGGGTATCGAAACCCGAATTCTAGCGTTGTAACTCCGCAGACATACCGCTGTGCCACTGGGGGGCAGGAAACATAAGTGATAATTTTGTTTGTTACTTGTTAAGCAGAAAGCTACACAATGGGCTTTCTGTGATCTGCCCACTGCGGATATCAAAACACGATTTGCCCCCAGTGGCACAGCGGTATGTCTGCGGAGTTACAACGCTAAAAACCTGGTTTCGATACCCGTGATGGGCACAGCAGAAATAGCCCTTGTGTAGCTTTGTGCATAATTATAAACAAACAAACAAAACACGATTTTTAGCATTGTAAGCCCTTATATTTGCTTCTGAGCCACCTGGGGCTAGTAATAAACATACACAATCTCTAATTTAAATATGTTAGAAACTGAGTTTCGAGACCCGTGGTGGGCAGGTCACAGCTAGCCCATTCTTTAGCTTTGTGTTCAACTTCAAAGAAACAAACAAAAAATATAAATATTTACGAGGGATGTCCAATTTACCTTTATTGAGTACCCTCTGTCACATGTGACTTCTGTTTAAACTATTAAAAAGCCAACATTCATTCGTTTTTTACCAATTGAAAAAAGCTTTGCTGAAGATATAAAGCATCTCTGTAAGAAGGAATTTATATGACGTCACTCCCTCACGTCACTACTGTTTATCCGCCATATTGCCGGACAAGCAGCACGACTAGTGCAAATACTCTGTATACCACATAGATTTATATAGCTTAATATAGTCAAAGGGTCTCGCAAATTGTAATGTTTGCATAAGGATATTAACAAAAAAGTCTTGACAGGGGCCTACAATTTTTTTTTGCATCTAATATTTATGTATCAGATTAGTACTTTTAAAGCTAGGTAAAAAAGAGATGTTTAACGAACTCTGCCTAAATGTCTCTTCCCGAAATATTGAGATGCCCTTTGAAAATAAGAAAATTAGGTACTGGTTAATGTTTTGTTATAAGTACTAGTACGACTGGAAAGGATTAGCTCTTCACAATTTTTAGTCTTAGATATGTTTCAAAATTATGCGTATTTTAGACCAAATATTATCACTACTAGTTGTGGTACTCGTGTTATTCGTTAGAACGATACGTGCCCACAAATGGTTACACTTATTGCACCTCCCCCAGTGGCATAGCGGTAGGTTTGCGTACTTACAACGTTAAGAACTAGGTTCTGATACCCATGATGGGCACTGCTCAAATAGTCCATTGTGTAGCTTTGTACTTAACTACAAACAAACAAAGTTACACTTACTGGAAGACCTTCATTGACTCATGTGGAAATAATTTAACACCTGCCACACCAACCAGCCCGGAATCTTGATGTGGATCCAAAAAATTAGTCATTCTGGAAAGGTTTGGATTGTCTTGAATGCACAATAAAGAAGACGTTTGGCAATATTTTCGAGGTCTAGGTCACTGGACTAGACCCTTGACCTGACCCAAGACCACGAGAGCCAACATGGAGAAATTAACTTGTAAATGTACAGTAAAACGATGTAGCAATGAAACATGCTTGAAATGTTCTAGACATGGTTGTGAATATGATGGTTTAAGTATAGCGATTAAGCTAAACCGTGGGTCCAGATCGGATGAGGGAGTAATTTATTCCAAGATGTCCCAATCGATTTGTCATACCAACTGAATCAGAGATTCGTCAATTAATTACGGCATTGACAGCAAAGCATAAAAGCACTGACACAGCAGTATTGTTATCTTCAAAAAAAGGGGGGGGTTTGAAATCATACATAAGAAATCATTAGTTTCAATACTGTGTAAAACTAACGGCACAGTAAAGCCCAAAGATGCAGTGTTGAAGTTGAAGCAGATACACTACAAGATAATTTCTTTAACGATTCTCAAATTAAAAATGCCATTTCTGCAATGAATGGTAATTATATGGTATAATGCCCAGTTGATACTACCATAATATAATCCGTATAGTTTTTATCATGTCATATTTTCATTAATATTTAGTTTGTGTTTGTTTGTTGTTGTTTTGTTTTAGTAGTTGTACCGAGCTTCTTTCATCGAGATCTATCGAAATAACCCTAAATCACCGGTTTCCGGAATGACCCACCCGTTGACCATCCTAGGCTCTGTACTAAAAGATGTTGGGCTAGTTCGTGTGGCAGGTGTTATAGTATATGTAGTCTACGCAATTCATTCACTGATCTTGCATTTACTGTAGGAACTTACATAATACAAAGTGGAATTTATAGCGAGTAGATAATTCCAATTGGATAAAATAAGGAATCTAATCCTTTCCTGAGACTCCCGCACCACACAGCCAATCAACAATACAATATTTGTATGTGACCAAAGTTTTATAAGCTTTATTAATTATTAATTTTGAATTAATTAATTTATTTATTTATTAATTAAATTATTAATTAAATAATTGTAAATTTCTGGGTATTAAAAGCCGGGTAACTGATTGGCCTCACACTTATCCATATCGATTATGGTAAATTTACGAACCAGAAAGTTTTGATTTAGCAATGTAACTAATTTTTTGATAGTTCATATAAACTTTGTACTAGAGAATGTGGGATATAAGTAATTTTATTTATAGCAGTGGGCAAACTTAATGCATTTCATTCATGATTAGAGCTGTCTATATAACATGTAATATGGCGACTAAACTTTGTCTGACGTAATACTATCACGTGGCTGAAAGCCCTCTGTAGGATTTCTTTTCAGTTGCTCTTTTTTTCAGAAAATTTTGATATTTTGATATACGTGTGCCTATACATCTACCAGAGGCATCATTACCCTGTCAAATGTTTGCGAATTATCAGAAACGAAATATTTAGGTGTTATATATGTGTGACTTCTCTTTAAACTATTTAAAAGCCATCATGCATCCTATATACATACATAGGTCAGAGGCTTAGTGGTAAGCTTGAGGACTTATAGTGCTAGAATTCGGGGTTCGATCTTCGCGGTATATTAAATAAGCTACATTAACTTTTTAAGACATCACATACTTCTAGTTAGCTGACCCACTGAACCTTTCGAGAGTAATCTTTATCTATATATAACGTTTTCTCATAATCAATAAACCTGTAGCGACACGTCACTGTATTAGTATATACAAATCATTTTTTATAAACTACATATCGATTTTATTAGAGTGGTGAAATGTTTCTATTGTTACTGAAGCGTTACTTCGTTATAAAATAAATACAATAATATTTGATACACTTTTAATTGCACCAAAATAATGTTTCCAGGTGAACAATAAAACTACCATAGTTATGTCAGTACTAAGTGTCTACTGTTTTAATATTCTACAAAACAAACTATAGTTTCAAAAACAAGTAAAAGCTTAATCTTCAACTGAGAACAATATAGAATAACCTTATACAGAATAAAGTAGATTTAAACATCAACTTAAATGATAAAATAAAGGTTGTATTAATTCGAACCACTTCACTTTTATCTGGTACAAGAATTCATAGGTGAGTCAGTTAAGGATGATATATATGAGTGTATATCGTCAGATACTTTGTTACATTTCAGCTTTTACGTAACTCTACGAAGAAATACTTGTTAAGATTCCGAAAATATTCTATACAATTTGTTTGCTGAGAAAAAATATTTGAATATATTTGCCTTGAGAGCTTTTTGGAAACGTTTTTCTTTACACACTGATGACCTTTATTGTTCTTGTTTTTTGAGATGATACGAGTGTGTCTAAAACTTAACACAATGGTATTAGCATAAACCTGAAATTAAATGTGAGTAAAAACGAAATACTCCGCTTTAGTCATGATCGTCAGTTAAAAACTGAATATGTTATTCGTTTGTTTGTTTGTTTGGAATTAAGCACAAAGCTACACAATGGGCTATCTGTGCTCTGCCCACCAAGGGTATCGAAACCCGGTTTTTAGCGTTGTAAGTCCGCAGACATACCGCTGTGCCACTGGGAGGCATGTTATTCGTACATGAAAATTCATAACAGTGCAATACACCGACCTATAATATATTTATTGATGTAAAATTTAAATATATTTATTGTTATTTCTAATTTTTATTTATCCCCCGGTGGCTTAGTGGTAACCTCGAGGACTTATACTGCTAAAATTCTGGGTTCGATCTTCACAGTGAGCACGGCACAGATAGTCCAATTGTACAGCTTTGTGCTTAACAACAAACAAATAATCATTCTACTTGCAATTTTGTTATCGTTAAGTTTCCTTTACACACATTTATTTAAGTTCATTTAACACTTAAATCAAATCAAAATGAAGATGAAGATAAATGAAACTACGCCTAATTTTTGCTAACTTTATATCCCGTAGGGTTAAATATCGTCAAAGTATGAAAATTAACATCTTAACTATTGGTTTTTACGTGCAGACTTAAAACTGTACTATAATTCTAGACAAAATGATTCTTTTATTTTTTAGTTCTTCTAAACTAGAGTAAGGTTTTTCGTTGACCCATTGAACCTTTCAAGAGTAATCTTGATCTATATATAACGTTTTATCATAATCAATAAATTTCTCTCACTTATCAGTATCATTATTCACCAAAAGAAATATGAAAAACACGAAAAATCTCTTTTTATCTCATATTTATGCAAACTCAATGAATCTGAGTGCTCTGTAGCTGGGGCTACTACCTCCACGACTATTATAGCCTTGTTACCAGCTGCTTACTCGGAAAGAAAAGTATTGTGAAAGAAACTCTGATTTTTTTGTTGGTTAACTCCATCAGGGAGACCTTTCCATATTAAAACATATTAATGAAGAGATATTCAGTGTTAGAAACACACCAACACTTAACATATTACATTATAACACTATATCTTATAACTTCTTATAAGTACAGACGTAACTCTTGTCTTGTAACTTTTCGTACATGGAAACTGTCGAGTTGAGTTCAGAAAGTTCTAGTAATGAAGATATGGGAGATAATAAACACGTTCAAATAAGATATGGGCTATTATGCTCAAATTTATCGTTCTTTATTCAGTCAGATATAAACATAGTAAATTATGTGATTTATACACATATTGGTTACAAACAGGAATTGAATCATTCAATAATTCTCGGTTTAATCTATCATCCTTCTTTCTTGCATCATGGGAGATCCGTTCTTGCGTATCACAGTAAGAGTAACAACATGTAAAAGTTAACAGCCAATAAGGCACTCCCTACTTTTACATGTTGTTTCAACATTAAAGTGCTTGAATTGCGGTCGTAAATAAAAGTTACATAATACAGCGAATCCAAACTTTAGTGATTTTACAGCTGAAGTGTAGGTTTTAGAATTAATTGTAAAAAGTTTCAGCTTTAGGATTACGGCCAAAAATATCTTTTAAGAGTGTGGGTTCCCAAGTAATATATCATTGAATTCTAATAACTATAAGTTGTGGATTTTTATATGGCACTACGTAATTCTAGTTAAACTGGTATATTAAATTAGCTACATTAAGTACTGGTTGAATTTTCAGTTCTGAGATATGAATATAGCTTGTTAATATAAAGGTTAATTAGCAACATAATTCTCCAGCTCCAGACGTCTTCCAAGAAAGATTTATCTGAGTTCGAAAGCCTGCGTACAGGTGCATCTGTAAATATGACTGCGAGTATGTGATGTGTTAAAAGCAACGAGATATTATCAGTATTAACTACAAGTGTTAAACTCTCAAGCACAAATTGGCAGATATACTGCAATGTGTGATCGGAACCACACCTAGAGGCTCATTGTGCAAATAGTCAGAAAACAACATCAACTAAAATTACTTAGATTTTATTATTGGATGTCAGATGTCATCGTCAAAGAAAACTGTACAACGTGAGATTAATCGTTTAGGATAACGTATTGTACACGTGTGATTTATTACTCAGAGAAAAACGAATTTTTACGTGTAATGTAGAAATGATCTGATGGTTTAAGAATAATGGTAAACACCAGTCTGGTCAGATGAATTCCCGATTCCACATTAACCGGACACGTGAATCAGACAGCCCAACGGGCTAAAACTGTAGAGTTTTATGTAAAGAACCACATTTTTTATTGCAAAACGATTTTGTCCAATCATTGCAATGAAAGGCAGGATAACAGCTAGTTACTACAGGTTCACGCTATGAAACAGTACGTTTATTGAAAGGCAGGATAACAGGTATTACTACAGTTTCACGCTATAAAACAGTACGTTTATTGAAAGGCACGATAACAGCTAGTTACTACAGGTTCACGCTATGAAACAGTACGTGTATTGAAAGGCAGCATAACAGCTAATTACTACAGTTTCACGCTATGTAACAGTACGTTAATTGAAGGGCAGGATAACATCTAGTTGCTACAGGTTCACGCTATGAAACAGTACGTTTATTGAAAGGCAGGATAACAGCTAATTACTACAGTTTCACGCTATGAAACAGTACGTTAATTGAAGGGCAGGATAACAGCTAGTTGCTACAGGTTCACGCTATGAAACAGTATGTTTATTGAAAGGCAGGATAACAGCTAATTACTACAGTTTCACGCTATGAAACAGTACGTTAATTGAAGGGCAGGATAACAGCTAGTTGCTACAGGTTCACGCTATGAAACAGTACGTTTATTGAAGGGCAGGATAACAGCTAGTTGCTACAGGTTCATGCGATGAAACAATACGTTTATTCTGTTGCTGATAGCGCCTTTCCAGATGACATATCACTCATTTCCATAGCAAGAGTTGTTGCATAATGATTTGCTCATTGTGAAGAATATTTCAAATATCTACCTTGACTTTCCTACAGAATAATGGGGAATACTTAGCAAAGTATAACAAGGTATAAAAAAGGACAAGGACCATTTATACTGTTTCCCATTCTTTAAATCAGATACTGGCTAGTTTGGTAGAGTGATAGTTTTATATAGGCTATGCTTGTGTATATCTATATTAAGCATGGATTGCTCTTATAAAGCCTTAAAGTTCTAGCATGGGCTGGGACGCTTGACTCGCAATCTGATGGGTGTTGGGGAAATAATAACCCAAGAATTGGCGGTGGTTTTGTTGACTAGTTGCCTTCCCTATAATCTATCACTGATAAATTAGGGACGGCTAGTGCAGATAATCCTCGTGTAGCTTTGCGCAAAATTCACAACAAACCAGACCAAACAAACTAGAGTTAAAGCATAAAACATTACTGAAACGATAGTTTTTACTAGTATAAACTTATCACATACGTTTTCATAAAAGAAATACGTACAAAATATATGCTGAGTACCATCCTATGTTTATGCTCTGTAAATGATTTATTACAAAATGGATGGGAATGACCTACTTTTTAGTGCATCGAGTTGTGGATCGAAAAGTTCGGGGTTCAATACGTGATATCATTGAATACGTTCTACACTTTCAGCTGTGGGCGCGTTACAAGAGTGAGAGTTAACCCCGTTATTCGGTTCAAAGAGTTAAGTAAAGACCTTGTAGCAATGGGTGCTGCTTGGCTGGCTACCTTCTCTCTGGTCAGTAGTTTTTAATAATCTTTGACCTGGTCGCTTAGTCCACGTGTAAATAAACGGCCATTCAAGTTAAAAATTGCAATTTCTTGTTTGAAAAACTAATAATAGCTACTTAAACAATAGTAAATAAAGCAAGATATCTGTTTTTTTTTATCTAATTCTCTGCAAAAACTATTCTTCACGTCATTCGAGTATCTTGTTCATAACTTTAAAAAACTGATAACACACGAATTTCCATTTTCCCCATTTTTTAAAATGAAACACATAACTTCATACTTTTTCACATTATATACTTTCAAAAGTGCTTGTATATAAAGCATTGTCCACTTCTGCGAGTGTCTTACATCAATAGAAAATACTGCATAGACCCGATATCTCGTGCTTGGACAGTTTACTACGAATTTCAGTGTCATTCATACAACTAAGAAGACTGGGTTCCCTTATAACATCAATTAATCATCTAAATTTGTAGCTAGAAAATTTTGGGGTAGTTATATTCTTTTTTATTCAGATTAAGTTAAAGAAATTTCTTTATAATATGCAGGTTGTATTAAAACTACTTATCTAAGAAAATAAAACGCTTTTAGACAAAAAGAATGAAAGTAACTTACAGCTAAATATATCAAGTTACCATATAGTCACGTCTCCATATGTCAACTATTGCAAGTGCGACAGAGATCGTAGTGTTAGAACACGGATCACATCCATGGGCGTCCGCAGAATTTTTTACAGGGGT
>NW_013666355.1:57318-59654 GCF_000517525.1 Limulus polyphemus | reverse complement strand
AAGTTTGGAGTTTCAAGTGGTATAAACTCACGACAGGTGTAGTTTGTTATCATCGTTACATACTGTATAGCAAACTATTGTTAAACATGAAACCAAGTAACCACGTTATCAAAAATTTTATTACGGGATGAATAAGTTTGGAGTTTCAAGTGGTATAAACTCACGACAGGTGTAGTTTGTTATCATCGTTACATACTGTATAGCAAACTATTGTTAAACATGAAACTAAGTAACCACGTTATCAAAAATTTTATTACGGGATGAATAAGTTTGGAGTTTCAAGTGGTATAAACTCACGACAGGTGTAGTTTGTTATCATCGTCACATACTGTATGCAAACTATTGTTAAACATGAAACTAAGTAACCACGTTATCAAAAATTTTATTACGGAATGAATAAGTCTGGAGTTTCAAGTGGTATAAACTCACGACAGGTGTAGTTTGTTATCATCGTCACATACTGTATGACAAACTATTGTTAAACACGAAAATAAGTTACCAAGTTATCAAAAGTTTAAAGTTTTGTGTCAGTTAAGACTTGTCAGGAATTTAGCCTTCCACAAAATATAAATTGTGTGATTGAAAACAAAAAAACAAAACAAACAAATTGATATTTTGACAAAAATTCAAAACTACATTATATTTTTTTCACTACCATAACATCGACAAAATAATTATTTATAACTGCTAGCTATCCAACAAGAACGACAGAGTCATATTCGGCATTTGTTCATATATTTTATACGAGATGTTTTAGTTGTGTCTCGAAAGTCTTTCTGAATTGTTTCGATACATTATATTAAGTTGCCTAACTCGCGCAGGATATATTCTATGAATTAGGTCGTGTATTTGGTGAGCTTCGGTTATAGAGGGAAAAAACAATAAAAATGAAGCTGCACTACGTATCACAAACGTTCAGTGGGGGTATTTTCATTGACAACCTCCTTTCCCTTGGTAATCACATTAGCTATCTACTGGAGATCCACTACGTAAGAACCCACGTAACGAGCCTCCATCCCAGTAGAGAAATAAGATGTTTCTTTGGTTTTAGCTAGCGCACACAAGAGGATAATTTGATGTGTGGAAGTCATCAATATAAATTTCTTAACCCATACAAATATATGTGGTTTATAAATAGAAACAGTGAGGGAACGATGTGCATAGAGGCGGTTAATGCCAATATAAGATGAGATTAGCTAAAGATAGTTCACTATCTCTATGGGTAATAGCTCTACTCCATTAACAAACCACTGGAATGTCTTACACTGGATCCTCACTCTGTTTAAAACTCTAGATGTTTTACACTAAAAGGTTTTAAGCTCTATAAATAACCTTTGCAGTAATATTATATCATTTTCAAGATCTCTATAAAAAAAATTTCTTCTGTGTTTTGAGTGCTTTCTTTTCTGAAATATGGAAAACAAATTGAACCAATAGTGTAGACGTAAAACGAGCGTCAGAGTTTTGATATACGAATTCACTTGAAAGGTATTCACCTACTGTTTCCTTTTTTAAATACAACGGTTAAAACCGTTTCTTGAAGCTTATATATCGTGTTTAACATTTTGAATTAAACATAAATATTTATCATAATAAACTAATAAATAAATAATAAACTGCTGCTAAGGGTAATCAACAGAAAAAAACACAACAGCCGTAAAAATCCTTTAAAGAACATTTTCAGTGCCATTAGAGAATCGTAATCCCGAAATACTGGGAAAAAAACTTTTATCATAAATGAGTGTTCCCGCGTGGGACAGCAATAAGTCTACAGACTTACAATGTTAAACGCTGGGGTTCGATTCCCCGTGATAAACATAGTAGGTCGCCCAATGTGGCTTTGCTTTGCAACATAAATAAAACAAACATAAATGAGATTATTTGGGACACACAACATTAAAGTTTTTCGAAGTATGGCTTACATTAAAATATATTCTATATATTAGGCCGTCAAGAAATTAATGTCGCGTTTTGGAACACTTTCATTAACCACTCCCACAAAAAACGTACATCACGTATAATAGTTAAATGAACCGCCTAAACGTCACGTTAGTGTAGCCTATATAATGGCCAGGTGGTTAGGGCGCTCGACTCGTAATCTGAGGGTCGCGGGTTCGAATCCCCGTCACACCAAACATGCCAACTTCCGTCAACTAAATCAGATCAGGGAATATGGGGGCATATCATCTGCTGATGGCGCCCCCATAACTCGCAACTAAAAAAAAAAAGAAATACTGTAATCCATTATAGTGATGACACACGAAGAGCCACTCATTCGACATGTAATGCTGTTTGAATGCAAGAAGGGAAACAACGCCTCTGTAGCTACAAAGAAG
>NW_013666355.1:38784-56368 GCF_000517525.1 Limulus polyphemus | reverse complement strand
AGGGACGGCTAGCGCAGATAGCCCTCGTGTAGCTTTGCGCGAAATTCAAAAAACAAACAAACAATGAACTTAAAAACAGGTGAGGGTGGATGCTATGATAAATAACACAAAAATTCTAACTATTACACAATTTATTTATAACTTATCATTACAGTATTCATTATTATCTCACGAAAAGTTTTGTATAAGGTTTAAGAACTCAATATTTATATATTAAAACAAGGTATACACTGTGTGATGGTCAGGGTGACTTTGTAGGAAAAGGTGGCGGTAAAGTAGTGGCTGTAGGGCTGCTTTCTGTTACCCGATTTCAATATCCAGCTCTTAAGGCCCTTCTACAGTGTATCACATGATTGATTAATTAATTAACGGTCATTGACTGCAGAAGTATGTTATGGGCCCAAGGGTTGAAGGGTCACGACGTGTCAAAGTAGGAAGTGAGTATAACTGAAGAAAAGGCTCCTCATGTCAGCCTTATGGAGGTTGTTGGAATAGAAACTTCAGCTGAGTTTATGTAGTATTACAATAGTCGCGGCCATTTTGTTTCATTGCATTCCTCCATGGAGAGCGCATTCTCTAGGATATATAATACGTTTGTGTCTCTTTCACTGTGTGTATGCTGTTCTATAGACAATTTAATATATTCTTTTATGTAAGGGCGTGACGACATCTATGAATGTAGTCAACGTACGCCAGAGATATTAAATGCTCAATAACAACAATATTAGGGGTGGAGGGGTTGTGAACCACCATTGATATGCCTCTTTTTCCAAACTATCATTCCATAAAATTTGTTTGAGATTGGCCCAGTGATTTAGGAGTAGTTAGGTAAAGAACAAACAGACAGATGCAGATATTTTTGTGCTTTCTATATAGATAGATAAGTAAAAAGGCACCTCACCGGCAATCTGAGGACGAATGTGATTAAAATGGTTCGTAAGAGTTTTGCCTTAGCACCGTATTATGAAGGCCGCTAATGATGTAATAAACAAATTAGCTAAAATAACATATAGATGGCGCAGCTGATATCTGTTTTTTAGTCGATCATTTACAAAATGAAGTATTTAACCTTATTTGTTTGTTTGTGTTCGACGCAAAGCTACGTAATGTACAACCTACTCTCTGTCCATCACACGTATAGAACCCCTATTTTTAGTGTATAGGCTGTCAAGCTTATCGCTGAGCGACTGGGTGTGTGAGAAGGGGGTAATACGTTGATAAACTACAATTTATTTTAAACTCGTCTTCAGTGCTTTTAGCTAAGATAAACACGACCAACAAAAACGTTTGGACAATTTATTTTAGAGCAATCTAGAAAACCAACTATATTTCTCAATACAAAGCTTAAAGTTTATATATTAACATACGAAACCTTGTATTTAATATGTATATAAATGCGAAACAGCTTTGAAAGTGGGTTAATAGCTATGGTATGAAGCCAATTCTGTACGTACTCCGTACACGACGTCTCCAGAGCATACAGCGCGCCTATTAGCTTGAACTCAGTGAAACAAATCGTCTAAAGACTGACAAGTAAAAAAAAAAACATCAGACGTTTTGAGTTGGTTATTTAAGGCTTAACAACGAAAACAGCATAAATATTAGGGTCATAACCGTTATATGTTAAATAAAACTTAAGAACAACAATAAAATAATTGTAAAGACTTAACAAAAACATGGTTATGAAAAGCTTGAAAAACAAACTAATGATACAACAATTGACAATAAAAGTATTCATCTAAGAATCATATTACTGTAGGTTGATTAATTGGTTGTGAACTTATAATCATTATCCATGATTCATTTTTCAGAAAAGTTGAGTTTTACAATGTTTTGTTAAAATGCTTCTTTTGCTATAGTAGCTCAAAAACTTCCAAATTCATTTGTTAAAATATATTCGAAAATGGAAACAAAGATTTGCAATTTCGTATTCAAGTCTCAAATGCAAAACTTAGATATTAGTTTAATTCACGTGTTTGTTGATGAATTTTTAGTTTTTAGTTACACGAGATCTCATTTGAATTTGTTGGTTTTTCTTAACTTTGTAATTAAGTAAATGGAAGGAATGCTAGTCCAACACCTTTAATGGGGCCGGGCGTGGCCTACTCGTGGTTAGCACTTGACTGTGGACCTGAGGGTACATGGTTCGCATCCTGATTCCGAAAATTCGTGCTTTGCACTTTAGTGCCTAAGTGCATTATAAGAGTGACAGTCAAATCCAACTATTTGATTCGAGCAACTCCAAAGTTGGCGGTAGGTGCTGTTCACTAATTGCCTTTCCTCTAGACTATCAGCTCAAAATTAGAAACAGCTAGCGCAGAGATCCTGGTGGTTAAGATGCTCGACTCGCAATCTGTGAGTCGCAGGATCGAAACCCGTCACGGAACATGCTTGCCCTTTCAGCCGTTGGGGCGCTATAATGTGATGCCCAATCTCACTATTCGTTGGTAAAGAGTATTCTAAAATTTGAAGGTAGGAGATGTTGACTAGCTGTCTTCCTTCTAGTCTACCATTTCAAAATTAGAGACGGCTGGTACAGATAGGCTTCGAGTAGTTTTGTACAAAAATTCAACAAATCAAGCTAGTGCAAACAGCCTATTCTGTAGTTATGTGCTTAACAACAAACAATGCCCCCAATGGCACAGCGGTATGTCTGCGGACTTTCAACACTAAAACCGTGTTTCGATACGCATGGTGGGCAGAGCGTAGTGAGTCCTTTGTGTAGTTTTGTGCTTAACTACAAACAAACCTTTATTAACATAATAAAAGTAATAATCATAGTTTCGTGAAAACCTAAAGTTGAGAACAAGTTGTTTACAATGAGATAATCAATTGTAACTAATAATGTCAGTTCATTCTCAAGTTTTACATTTTCAACAGTAGTAACGACTCCTGCTCCATTCACACCGACATCAGTCGAGATTTTTATCACTTTGGAGAAATTTCTTAAATAAACTGAGCTTGTACGAACTCGTATGCTTTGTTTTTTAACTAGGATAAATTGTGAGAATACGTTATATTGGGAGCGTATTTCATGCATGCATACAAACAAACTTTCTAGTTGCCAATGTATAAGTATATTTCTAATGTTTATGCATATTCTTAGGTTTTAATATTATACACTCACTATTTAAGCCGTTTAAAATTCATTGCAGGTATTTTCTCGATAATAATAAATCATAATATTGGACTTAAGAAGAAACTCTCTTATTTCGCTAGAGTCCCCCCTCCGTGTGTCAGCGATAAGCTTACAGACTTATAAAACTAGAACTTGGGGTTAGATTACTAGCGGTGGATAGAATGCAAATAGCCCACTTGGCACCTAAAATAAACAGAAGCATGTATCGTACATTTTCATCAAAAATGAAGACAATGCAGTGTTTCTCTTGTTCTTTCTGTGAAAGTTATGTATTTATACTCCAAATATCGTTTTGTCATGTGATCTTGTTTTAAAGTAAATGTTTAATATTAAATCACGCTTGTAGATAAAGATGTTGAAAGAGACATTAATAAGGCACGAGAGTTAAAAGTAATATATTAATTCCGTCGTGTCTTATTGAATAATGTACTCCAATGGTTCTGTAGTGAACTCTAACCTGACTCCACGTTGCCACTGGCCACGGATCGCACTGGAACAGCGAATCTTCCTTTCCAGTGAAGTTCGTGACACCACAAACAAGACAGCCAAAGATGGAATATCGTCTCATTTCGCTTCGTTTCCAGTTGAGTAGTAATACCAAGTGACTTACCTGATCCAGCTGCTGAATCTTTAGACAGCTAGTGATTAGGTTCGAGGAGTAATCCACGCTTCGCAGGGCGTCAATTTGGCACGTGTTCTTAATCATTTTCGCTATTGAATCCCACATCAAATTTTAAGGTTTTCGACATTAAAAGGCTGTGATTTTTACTCAAATGTGAGTAATCGCGAGCGATATATTACAGCTATAAGCAGCTACATAATTTTGTGTTTTGCACGACTTAGATACGAAAGCTATTTCTTAATAATTGTCTTTCATTCATACTAACAAGAGCAATAGGAATGAATAACAAACTCTTATGTGTCACTCATAGGTCTTCAGTTTCGGTTCAAAGAGCAGGACAAAGCCCTTTTTGTGGCGGGCGCTGCCAGTTGGTTGCCCTCCCTCTTTTCAGGAGTATAAAGCTAGAGACGGGTATACCCGGACCCTAAGAGGTTCTAACTTGGCCATTTAACCTACGTGTACTGAAGCTGCCACCCAGGTTAAAAATATATAAAAAAAAACTTTAGCTGGTCTGTATTGACCCTACTCTAAGAACTTAATACTGAATACATCTTAATACATCTCGCGCTCACAGTACTTTCAGTGCTGGTTACTGGAAGTACACAGTAGTGTTTACTTATAAAATTCCCTGCATGGTACACTATGAAATACCTGTTGTGTGTAGTATCAGAAAAATATCTTTATTACTTAGTAGTGGAAGTATACTTAGGTCACATGTTCGTCCAGTGCTTAATACTGAGAGTGCCATCAGTTCCTAATAGTTAATAGTCTCTTACTTCCCAATACGTTGTGTTTCTTTTACTGAAGAGTTTCAAAATATGTACAAAATGCGCTTACATGAGAGCTTTTAATATCTTTCGGATTTGATAAGATTGTCTACTAGGCATAGTCTTCGACTACGACGAGAACGTACATATAACAAACAATCGTGATCCACTTTATTCAGTAATAGCTGAATATCCTATATACAGTTTTGTGTAACAGCTGTAATTGAAGAAGTCTGTATCTCAAACAGCACTTGACTAACCATATATACATATATATATATATATATATATAAAACAGCACTTGACTCACCACACACACATATATAATAGCACTTGACTAACCATATATCTATATATATATACAAATATAAAACAGCACTTGACTCACCACACGCACACATATATATAACAGCACTTGACTCACCACATACACACAAACACAAATATATATATATAACAGCACTTGACTAACCATATATGTATATATATATATATACACAAATATAAAATAGCACTTGACTCAACACATATATTTCTATGGTGTTCAAGAAATTTGAAAGACTTTTATAAAAATACTGGAAAACCGTTAAACCTACAGACACGCGGTTTGTTGCACATGGAAGGAATACGGTATTTGTTTTGTTTTTTATATCACCAGTAAAAATAAATTCCATAAGCTTTAGTTGTCCGAGAAGTGCGGAATGTCAGATTGAAGCAAAACAGCGACTATGGAGAAGACGAAGATGAAATGTACGTGTACGTCGAAACCAGACGATGTTATCAGTAGGGTCGATCCACACGTAAGCGATTTACATATGGTTTCACCAACCTAAGATGGCAGAAAGCTTCCTACACACAGATGGTGGATTGGGTGGGGAGGCGCGATCAACTGGTCCCTTAGTTCTAAAAACATTAGTTCTGTGCTATTATTATTATTTTATGGAGCTTCACAATGAACATAGCTTACTTATCATGATTTCAAATAACGATGAATTCCTTCGACGTATATAACAACACTTGATTTGTCATGTGTATATATATATCTATCTAAAACAGCACTTGATTTATCATGTATGTATATATATATATACATACATTTATCTAAAACAGCACCTGACTCACTATATATAAATATCTAAAACAACACTTGATTTATCATATATATATATATATATATATATAACAGTACTTCACTCACAATATATACACTTAAGTAAAGAACAACTTTTCAATCAAGGAAGTAACTGTAAGGATAGCTAATATCAATCCTTCCAAAATAACGCAAACAAGATAATATGAATGGCATTTGCATCATCTCCACATAATAACACAGGCAAGAATTAACATATATCAATATATATAACTACTCAATCACAATTGAGTTTAATTTATCCTATATTTGTCTATTAACATTCTATTACACTGTGTGCCTGTACTATTATGTAGGGATGATCCAAATGCCATCCCTACTATCTTGTTTACATTGTTTTTGAAGGATTGATATTAGCCATCCCTACATCATTTACTTCCTTTTTTTTAAGTTTTTTCTTTACTTATTGCCTTGTTTTTAATACAGTCATTAGGCTGTATTTATAACAAAGTTCTAAGTACAATGAGGTTCTAACTGTAATATTTATTGTTTATCTACTATTGGCTGGTAATTCCTGTTTCACCCTGTAATTAAGCTTTTTTACCTTGTAAGTAAGTAAAAACACCAAATTTATGTAAAAAAGCTAGCTTCAAGGGGTAATGATAAAGTTGTTTATAAACACTATAATTATGATTTTTTAAATTACTACTAGTTAATAATGCTTATAAAAGCGGATACTCCGTTTGCAACTATGTCATCTCAGTGAAATTGATTGACACCGTTATTTTGGCTTTTGAGTTATGATGTAATAAAAAATAAGCAGCGTAAAGAAGAACAAGAAATTCAAACTTTTTGATATGATACTTACAGACATTCCCAGAGCTTTTGATTCAGTCATTACATATAGATGGTTATAAAAGGAAACACTGTATAGTATCGTAAAGTTCTGATGAATTATTGAGGAGGTACTTAAAATTCCATTTCGATGAACAATCCGAGCCATCCCTGCATAGGCAGTGCTACCGCCTGCCTGATATGTATTAACAAATAAACAAAGCCTTAGAGAAAAAACAAAACGGTATATGAATCTTGGTACTTTTTCCTTCATTTGGCTGATACATATTAATCCAGCTGATGTTATAAAAATGGTTTTAGCGGCATTTAGGAAAAAACATACAGAGAAAACTTCAGCAAATATTTGCACAAATCACTGTACTGGACAGTTGATCTCATTTATGAATAGATTAATAGGAAATACGAGGACACCAGGCAGAAGTCTATCAAGGAATGTAGTTTTAGTCACATGTTTCTTGGTGATACTAAAGCTTGTCAGAGATGAAGTGATGAAAACAAGTGAGATAAATACGTATCACAGTGCTTCATTAAAACGACCGTGATGGAAGATTCTCTGCATGGATTCTAGGTTTAGTGGGGGAAGCTATCTTACAAGAAGGACTAAGATGTTGTAAAGACTCTTCAATACTAAATATAAATGCACATTTTACTTTCGTAATGTGATTCCTAAAAGTATAATAGACGTAGTCGTCTCCTTCCCTCTCCAAAAAAATGAAATTAGATGTAAAATCCGTCCTAAAATTTTCACGCAGAACTACACAAAAACTTCCTGTACATATCTTTCGCTAATTTGAAAATGATAGACTAAAGGGGGGCATTTAATAAAGAGCACCATCCGCCAACTGTTGGTTTACCTTTATCTGATTGAATAGTGGAACTTGACAAGCACTCTGATAGCGCATCTATGGGCCCAAATTGTGGTGCGCGTTTTATGGTAATAAAACTCTGGATTCTCCGATTCACATTCCGAGCATACTAATCATAAGACTACGGACGACACTATATTTAGCGAAATTATTATTTAAACTTCTCACTAAAGCGTTTGTTTTTATAAAAATAATAAGATATTCTAGTGTAAAGATATGATTAAAATGTGAAAAAGGTTGTAATACGCATAAACAAAGGAGAGTTTAAAATATAACAAATAAAAGAAAATAACTATCGTGTTTCAGAAAACAATTAAGTGTCATGGTCGGCTACATGTTGAGCTATGTTACTTTTCCAAAGAAACCTATATTTCCGAATGTTATAATATTACAACTTAAAGCTAATGCCTGAATCTAGTAGTTGTCAGCGTATGAACCACATTTTCTAATCGTAAACTATCTGTATAATCTCTCTTGTAACAGATCGAGACGGCTGAACGAATGTTATTAGATATTGTAAAATGTCTGCAAATACCAAAGTGAGCGAGTGTTTAAGTTTGTATCGATTTAAAATACCCGATTCCTTTTGTTTTCATTTTATCATGTACACTCCAGTCAGATTTGTAGAAATTCAAAAATACTATGCACATTTACCCAACCTGGTTTACTAGTTCGTGTTTGAGATTGTTGAATCAGCACTTAACTAAAAACAGTAATGGACCAATCATGCAACTCCTGACATTTATACCTATCTCTGTTCATCCTAATTCTCACTTTTCTCTGTCAAAAAAATCCACTGCATTCGTGAGATTAGCTTTGTATTAGTATTCATCTCTCAATGTTTCAGCTGTTACAGTGTGAAAAACTGAGTTAATATCATGAATGTGTTTCCAAAACTCGCAGACAACCGTATAAATCTTTAAACTTTCGACATGTAAACCTTTTTATCCGGTATAAGCCTGAACATAAGCCACTTCTTTATTTTGGTCAAATATCATTAATTTGTCAAAGCCAAATGAGCTTTATTTCACAATAAACAAATGCTTTACATCATGGCCAACAACTGACCTTTTATTTTTACGTATCTAAGAGATTTGAAAAATGGATCAACTGAAGACCTACGTGTATATATAAACGTTACTATGACAATTCTCTCCTCTTGGTGTACGCTACTTACAAGGAGACCTCGCAAACTATTCATGCTACGGGCTTCTCTCATTGATCGCTTTCTTAAAAAGTACATCAGTAGAGTCTAACTCGCTTCTCTTGGGTTCTCTAACTGAATAATGTATCGTCTATTCTTAAAGGAATATTTGATTGACGCAGCCTGGCTTGACCTGCATCATTTTTTATGTATACTTTTACTACGTCGAGCTTTTGACCCAGATGCTTTCAAACAAAAAACGAAAATCTCAAATTATTTTACAAGAAAGAATACTTCGTTTTTATTCTGAATTCGTAATGTGCCTTTTTACTAAACGCGAAATATAAAATAACTTTATTTTTGGATAACTGCATTTGTTAGTATAAAGTTTTAAACTTTTGTCTTATTATCAACTTTATCTTTATGACTTCAATATCTTTAAAATTTGGCGTTACCTATTCAGTATGGTACAGTAATTAGTTTTATTTTTCGAATTAAGAACGTATGTTAATGTGTACTTATCGATCTTGCACAAAAACAGATTAAATGGGTGGATTTGTAACCTTGTTACAGTTATAGCAAACATGGTGCACTATAACACAGAAGCTCACTAACAAGTCCGTGTATCAGATCAAAGCTTCATGGAAAACAAGTGCTTTACAGAAAGTCAGCAGTGTGATTCAGTTATATTAAGTGGGTATGTCTGAATTCAATAATCTAATTTCTCAGCAATACAGAGGACTAGAACTCTGTCATTGAAAGTTAATTGAGGATTAAAACGCAAGTGCAGAGTAAGAAATGAGAGGTTCAATATCAAACAGGTTATTTCAGTCCTCATCCTGCTTGAAAGAAGCGTTGAATATAAGACAGACTGTTTAATTGTCATCTTGCTTAACAGAAGTTATCAACAGAAGACGGACTGTTTAGTCCTCTTGTTGCTTAACTGGTTAATATAAGACAGACTGTTCAGTTCTTATGTTGCTTAAAAGAAATGCTCAATATAGAACAGAATGTTTTATCTTACGTTGCTTAACAGAGGTAACCAATCTAAAGGAAAGTTTCGTCTTCATGTTTATTAACAGAAGTAATCAATCTAGACGGAAAGTTTCGTTTTAACGTTGATTAACAGAAGTGATCAGTCTAACGGGAATGTTTCGTCCTCGTGTTTATTAACAGAAGTGATCAGTCTAACATAGAATGTTTCATCCTCATGTTGACAGAAATTATCAATCTAACACGGAAAGTTCTGTCCTCATGTTGATTAACAGAAGTTATCATTCTAACGGGAATGTTTTGTCCTCATGTTAATTAACAGAAGTTATTAGTCTAACACGGAATGTTTCGTCCTCGTGTTTATCAACAGAAGTTATCAGTTTAACACGGAGTGTTTACTCTTCAGCGGATTGCTTGAAAGGAGTGATCAGTATAAGACAGAAATAGTTTTGTTTTTACTACGAAAATGTTTTAATGGGTTTGTAAGAAAATTAAATAAAGAAAAACAAACAAGAGACAATCTATATAACTGGATGTTTGTGTTTTTGTTTTGCTTCTCCAATTTTTTTGTTTGGTTACTCAACCAATCATATGACGTTACAATGTTTGCGTATGGCTAAAAAACTAAATTATCATAGATTTAATCATGTTCCACAAAGCTCAGATGAGTATAGAAATACAAGACATTAATATATATCAACGTTAATCTGTAAGAAGGCAACAAAAAATATTAATTTCACAGTTTTTGCTTTTGTTAAGCCACACTTTGGATACACAACGGCAAAATTTGACATTACTTTCTATATGAGCATTAAATCACACAACGCTGACTGAGGGAAAAGCATTTGAAGCGTCACTTCTGTAATAATTTAATTATTACTATATTATAAAATAATGTTTATTCAAATAAACACGTTAACATCTTTGTCATATAATAAGGGCCTAAAAATGACCTTTTTTGCATATTCTTATAAGCTGTGAATATTAAGTATGTTCTTCATCTATTGTTCTAATTGAAACAATTATCTGAAATATTAATCTGTAGGTGGCGTTATAAAAACGATACTAATAAAATTAAGCTAATTTTGCTCAAGTTTAATCTGTAATTGTAAATTTGTCTGTATATTATAATTCGATAAACTAAGTTTATGGCAAAATTCGAAGCGCATTCTTAAGATTAAACATCGTATAAGAAGAAGAATTATTTGGTTTCTTATGTTTGTATTTCTAAAAGCACCTCCAGATATTTTCAAATCTCAACGTTTCATAGCCAATGAATATTCGTTATTCACTCAACACATGAAAGACTGTTTTACCAGTACTTCGACGTCTGTGGATCAGTAACAGTTATTGTTCAGTTGTGTTTTATGCGGCGTCTTGTACACAGATAAATTGTACAGTATATATATAACAGTACTTCGTCGTCTGTGGATCATTAACAGTCGTTGTTCTGTTGTGTTGTATGCGGCGTCTTGTACACAGATAAATTGTACAGCATAGCTAACACTACTTCGTCGTCTGTGGATCATTAACAGTTATTGTTCAGTTGTGTTTTATGCGGCGTCTTGTACACAGATAAATTGTACAGTATATATATAACAGTACTTCGTCGTATGTTGATCATTAACAGTCGTTGTTCTGTTGTGTTGTATGCGGCGTCTTGTACACAGATAAATTGTACAGCATAGCTAACACTACTTCGTCGTCTGTGGATCATTAACAGTCGTTGTTCTGTTGTGTTGTATGCGACGTCATGTACACAAATAAATTGTACAATATACGAAGTGAACAAGTAATTAACACGTTGACAACAAAGCCGTGGCAGATAAAGTCAAAGAACATTTTAAATAGTAAAAGTATCCTAACTCTTTTGATCCTTGATTTTATTTATTTTTTGTAAGTCCAGCATAAAATATAACAGTGATAGGAAAGCTAATTAACGTGATGTTACTTAATTCTACTCGTTCAAGATTTAGTGAGAAACTTGGGAGACAGTAATAAAATGTTTTGAACTAACTGTCACTGATTTTGGACCGATAGGCTAGATGAAAGGCGCTATTCATTAGTGTATGTGCCAGTTTTCAGGCCACACTAGTCAAATAGTTGGATTTGACGTTTACTGTTATAACGCACCCATGGACGTAAAGTGCTGGGCGCGATTTTGTTGCAACGGGACACGAACCATGGACTCTTGTATTCACAGTCAGGCACGTCAACTACTAGGCCAATCTCGGTCCGAAGTGTAAGAGGACAGAATGAGAGAAAGCTATAGAGAAAAAGTAGAAATCGCTAATGGAATATTATAAATAGTAAAGCATGTACGATGGGTACTTTGAACACAAAAGAGAACTTGAAACTCACTATAGATAAGACTGTCTAAGTGCTTTTAAATGTGTGCCCTAGAAAGAGTACTGAAACGTAGTAACCTACTCTCAAGTTATTGGGTCATGTAGAAGAAATAGAACAGTTTTAATCATTTGTATTAATTTTGAACATGCATAAATATGTTCTTTTTTTTCAGTATAATTCCAGTATGTGACTTTTTAGTGTGTGTGTGAACATGACTTGGTATCAAAACATGACAGTATTCTCATCGAAAATACACACTGGCTTTCACGATCTGGTCGTCTTTCAGTAGTAATTATAAGAGACTTAATCTCATAATTATCATATTTACATCGAAAATATACACTGGTTTTCAGGATGTGGTTATCGTTCAGTAGTAATTATAAGAGACTTAATCTCATAATTATCATATTTACATCGAAAATATACACTGGTTTTCAGGATGTGGTTATCGTTCAGTAGTAATTATAATAGACTTAATCTCATAATTATCATATTTACATCGAAAATATACACTGGCTTTCACGATCTGGTCATCTTTCAGTAGTAATTATAAGAGACTTAATCTCATAATTATCATATTTACATCGAAAATATACACTGGTTTTCAGGATGTGGTTATCGTTCAGTAGTAATTATAAGAGACTTAATCTCATAATTATCATATTTACATCGAAAATATACACTGGTTTTCAGGATGTGGTTACCGTTCAGTAGTAATTATAAGAGACTTAATCTCATAATTATCATATATCACTGTAAAACAATATCATCTTGTATACAGTTTCAATCAACGAATATATTCACGTATAGAGTATTATCATTTGATGTTAATGAATACATTCGTATGTTGTATATTCAGGTCAGGTAGCTTTCTAGCATTTTTATTTTGCCATAGGAGCAGAATGATAAAAGTTACTTATCTGTATTGCACTATTCCAATGTTGTTGACAATTCGAATTTTCTGAAATCAGTATGTGTGGTTTATTTTGTTTTTAGTAGAATAACAGAACGTTGTCTTAACCACAATTGTGATAGAAGTTCTACGTGATGTGTTGTTATCTTGTGGAGTATAACACAACTGACTGGTGTAGAGATATAAACAGAGAAGGTTATTCTGTTTTGTTTTTTTTTACAACATAAATAATGTATGGTTTTCAATTCAAAATTGTGTTTATTTTAAATACATCGTTGCGTGAAACCCCATTTTTTATGGGGAGTTTTGGTGTGAACCGTTCGGGATTAGCACATGATGGAATAAATCGCTTTTAATTTGAAACAATTTTTCAAATTCCGTTTTTATTCAGTGTTTGACTTTTAATGTCCACCGATGAGACAGCTGTAAGGCTATGGACTTACAACGCTAAAATCCAGGGTTTGATTCCTCGTACTGGACACAACAGATAGTCCAATGTAGCTTTAAAATTAACAAACAAACAACTGACTTTTAAATTGTGTTATGAAATGTATTAAGTTACTATTATTATTATTATTATGTAAATTGTGTAAAATACAATACAACAATTGTGCATTAGCCAACACATTTTTTTGTAAGTCAACACTGATCGTGTTCTTTTTTGGGGAGAGTTTGGATCAGATTGGCAACAGATGTACCCGACATTTCAAGTTCTTAATTCCATTCCTGTGCATGTCAGTTACCAATAGTTGTCGACACTGGCAACAGTAGTGGACACTTTGAACACTTGTAGTGCTAAACTGATTCACTAATGATTCACGTACAGGTTTATCAAGAAGAAAGGTCTGGTTTCGTTTTCATTTAATGGAGGGTTGTTATGACCATTCCTATAGTGTATACTGTGATGCCCCCTGGCAATATAGAAGTCTTAGAAGAATGAAAATGTTTTCCAAGTTACATAAAACAGACAATATTATTCATTTAGAGAAGCAACAGGTAAAACGCAGTTCATATTCTTAATAAAGTTACCAAACATAGAATTACATAATAAAATGCATATAGTATAATCGACATTATATACACAGTAGAATACACAAGGTATAATCGGCATTATATACACAGTAGAATACACATGGTGTAATCTACATTATATACACAGTAGAATACACATGGTATAATCTACATTATATACACAGTAGAATACACAAAGTATAATCGACATTATATACACAGTAGAATACACAAGGTATAATCGGCATTATATACACAGTAGAATACACATGGTATAATCTACATTATATACACAGTAGAATACACATGGTGTAATCGACATTATATACACAGTAGAATACACAAAGTATAATCGACATTATATACACAGTAGAATACACAAGGTATAATCGGCATTATATACACAGTAGAATACACATGGTATAATCTACATTATATACACAGTAGAATACACATGGTATAATCGACAATATATACACAGTAGAAGACACATGGTATAATCGACATTATATACACAGTAGAATACACAAAGTATAATCGACATTATATACACAGTAGAATACACATGGTATAATCGACATTATATACATAGAAATACGTACAGTGATAAAAATACATATAGTGTAATCGACATTATATACACAGTAGAATACACTTGACATAATCGACATTATATACACAGTAGAATACACATGGTATAATCGACATTATATACACAGTAGAATACACATGGCATAATCGACATTATATACATAAAAATACGTCTAGTGATAAAAATACATATATATAGTGTAATCGACATTATATACACAGTAGAATACACATGGTATAATCGACATTATATACATAAAAATACGTCTAGTGATAAAAATACATATATATAGTGTAATCGACATTATATACATAATAGAATACATACAGTATAATCCATATTACATATGTTGTTGTTGATTGTTATTAAGCACAAAGCTACACAAAGGACTGACTACCTGTGCTGTTTTGAATTTTATCGTTGTTTCCGAAAACATCAAATATAGAAGAAAACATTACACAAAACATGAGTAGAATGCACAGATATAAATGTAAATGTAGGAAAAGATCATCCATACGTCTTCAGTATGTCGATTGTCCAACGTTTCATAATTCTATTCCTTATCAAAATAAGACATTTTAGGCAGAACACAATGTTAAAAAGGAAAATCCTTAGTTGTAAAGGCATCGCAAGGATTCGCTTTCTTAAAAACAAGAGTGGGCGTATTGATAAATTCTAAACATTAATTGAAATTATTCATATAGTCTGCACGATAAAACAGAAGCATATTCATAAGACAATCATGATCTATGTGAAAAAATGCATCAGACCTATCAGATCTGATATGGCACAAGAACCTCCGGAACAATCCTAATCTCTCCTATTCTCCAGATAACTAGATAACGTAGGACTATCATAATGTTTTCGGATACTAGAGAGAAGAAAAATAAATGCTAAAATAACAAGTACTGAGAGAATCTTCAGAACATTCGAACACTGTTGGAGAAAAAAAAGAAATTTGTGTGTGTTTATACTGTTTAACTTAACAGCGTTACTGACGTATTAAAGGAAACACAAGCTTTTACAGGACTTGAGGGGAAAAAAAATACAATTACTAAAGAAAACAACAATTTTCTTCTTTCCATTGCTAACATGCAAAAATGTTATTCGAAGTCTGAACAGAAAGTAGAACATAATTACAGGATACACGGCTAATGGAAACTTCAGATGCAATGTTGTTAAGAATGAACTGTATATGGGCCTATTGCAGACAACGAACAAGGAAACTATAGACCTCATTTCCAATAGTAACTAAGCTGAAAGCCCCATTAACCGTATCCAGTTGTCATTATTCCACGTGTTACTTACCACTTATTTGATAGAGGAATGACTTCACTCTGACCGAGTGCAACAATTCCACTAGGAATATCTCAAACAAACATCTGCTTACCAATCTGCTTCAATCCAATTTTCTCTTTCCAACGCCGGTGATTTTCTTATACTTGATTGGTTAATTAACTAGTAAATCTAGAAAATGTATCCAAAGCCTTGTTGCAATTAACGACAATACGGTTTTATGGTATTTCTAAAAATACGGGTAAAGTCATTACAAGAGGGAGGATGAGAAGTTTTGTTTTTAGTGAAAAGTGTATCAAAACAAAAAAATCTTCAGTTAATAAATTATTATGTGAAATAATGAGACTGTACACATTTCACAGATAAAATTGCAAACTTGACATGGCTAATGAATTAATGGTATGAAGCTTTGATAAAACAGATATCAAAACTCACGTTAAGTACCATATCTTACAAGGTTTCTACATTTTGAATTATTTAATTATAAGCATTATCCCTTTCTTAATTGAATCATATTGTGTTGTCTTAAATGCTGTGTTATTAAATAGTTAAGGAAAAATATTTTCGTAGATCAATAACAGCTTTAATATTTAAGTACTCGTCTATTATTGCTTTTTTTATTAATTTAATACACACAACGTAATTTAAGTTTTATCCCACTGGTAGACAGTAGAAAAAAAGGAGAGAGAGAGAAAAAAAGATAAAAAGAGCGCTGGGCTATTCAGTCCCCTGTTGATCAGCTGTATGATACAGACTTACAGCGTTAAAATCCAAGGTTAGATTCCTTATGGTGGACAAGATGCAGATGGCTCATTGTGTACTTTTGCACTAAGGAAGCAACGCCACCACAAGGGCTCTAGAATCCGATTGTTACATGTCATAAGTCCCGTCACTTTTTGCTTTTTGATAACGAGCGAAGTGAAAAATTGACTTTTGTGGTATCCGAAATGTTGTGGTTTAAATGATCAAAAACTGGGTTTTGTGGTATCCGAAATGTGGTGGTTTAAATGATCAATAAAACTTTTCTTTAGAAGAAACACAAGTTTCAAGATCTCTAAATCTTCACTTATTCAACAAAAATTCATCCAAGTTATAACATTTTTTTCTTACGTTTATTATTGTATTGATTTACAAGTGAGTGGGTTAGCCCTATGATAGAGAACTGAATTTTGGAGCTGGCTTGCTAGGTTGTAATTTGTGCGATACCACAAAATGTTCCCGACGCTTTAAGTTGTGGATACGTTAAAAGACTTACAGTTAATCCCTTAAGGTGGATAGTGGGTGTTAGTGTGCTGCTGACAGGCTGTCCTCCCTCTGGTCAGCAGTTCAAAATTAGGGATGGCGGCGGATAACCTTAGTAGTTTTGCCATAAATAGAAAATTCAAAATATCATTGTTACTTTGTTTTATAATACAATAACTTGTTTTGAAACAGTTCAGATGGTATAGGGCATTGAAAATTATTTTAAATTATTAGATGAAACACGAATGTATGCAAGGATCGTTTGTATTTTGAATGTAATACAACGGAATAACATTCTTTACCAAACTTTTACAGTTTTTGAAGAACATACGCGTTAAACACTAGTGTGTGAATGCAAGAATCGAGACAAAATAAAATATTAGTACAGAAACAGAATTAGCAACTCCTATATGACAACATTTGACTTATTTTTGGTGATAACTACACAGCTTTATTTTGTAAAATGGGAACAATTTCGGGCAGAGTAGGAACTTAAGTACGCCTGATTTAAGGCTAACCATCTTTTTAAGTATGCTTTTCAGTTACCATTAGAACGATCTCATAATGTTTCTTGACCATATATAGATCGTTCTCCTAAACCTACTATGTTTCCTATGAACAGATTTTGTGCTGTTTAATTGTTTGTTTGTTTTGAATTTCGCGCAAAGCTACACGAGGGTTATCTGCGCTAGCCGTCCCTAATTT
>NW_013666355.1:16477-38774 GCF_000517525.1 Limulus polyphemus | reverse complement strand
CTTTTACCAATGGAAAGTGAGATTGACCGTCACATTATAACGCCCTCATAGCTGAAAGGGCGAGCATGTTTGGTGTGACGGGGATTCGAACCTGCGACCCTCAGATTGCGAGACGAGTGCCTTAACCACCTGGCCATGCCGGGCCTGTGCTGTTTAATAAGTGTTGCGTTCGGGCCTGTTGTGCCTCATGATTGCTTAAAACTTCTTTTCTGTATTTTTTACAATAGTAAAATATTGTACGAAACTAAGTACCCCTATTAGCAGTAAGTAATAATGATGCAAAATCAAACTGTTTATTGCCATTAATGAATGGGTTGGAGTTTGATAGGTTTTATTCATTTTTATTACAAGTAAAAATAGGAACAGATGGGGCACAATATTTGCAAATCCGATTGTGTTTTACAGTAATAGCAATTTATCTTTATTAAAAGTTCAAATAATCCATCTTATCTCTTATTTACTTAAAAAGATATTGAGATTGTGTTATTTTAAGAAGCTTTATAGATACTCAATCAGTCCTCGTTCAAGTTTACTTTCTCCTCTTTATGCGTGGCTATTTAATGGATTGGAGAAGTTATTTGATAGAAGACTTAAATCAATTCATGGAAATCCCACATAAAAACTTAAGTCCCATCAACTTTTAAACTATTTTATCATTTTCAAACAAACAACTCACTAAGAAAAGGAACTTCACTCTGAAACTGAGTATTGTTCATCGATCAACTGAGGAAAGATTTAAAAGTAAAAATCAATTAAAAATCATATATTTCCTTTTTCATTCCAGAAATTACGTTTGTATAAAACTAAGCTCGATCATGAAACTGAGCTATAAAATATAGTAGATCAATTGCATTATCATAAAGCATAAAGCATAAAAATGTCAGGTCAGTCAATACTATTTTGTAGGTTACAGATTTCCTTGCATATAATTACTTCATCTGACAGCATTGTGTTGAGTAACACTGATGGATTATTTGCGATGCAACTTAAACTTTGTTTACTATTTTAACAATAAATAAATTACTGAGCAAACTTCATTACAGAGCTAAACACCGCTAAAATCCATGATTTGATTATCTGCAGCGAAGCGGAGATATTTCATTGAGTAGCTTTTCTCTAAAAAACACAAATAACAAGGAAGAATAATTTTTAATCCTACTAGATTATATTAATTTACCACTTTCTTATATAACAAAAATAGAAAAATAGTCCAACACCTAACGCGCAACCTCCAACTGCTGCATTGTTTTGCAAATGGTGGTAGGGGGGTCCGAGTTTCTTCTCAGCTATTCTAAATATAGGCTGGGAAACAAGACGTATTAAATTTCAACCGCCCACCCCAACTAAAAATATTTCAACGCTAACCGAAAACAACGGGTATTTTAATATCTTCGTATAAAACAACGGGTATTTTAATATCTTCGTATAAAACAACAGGTATTTTAATATCTTCGTATAAAACAACGGGTATTTTAATATCTTCGTATAAAACAACGGGTATTTTAATATCTTCGTATAAAACAACAGGTATTTTAATATCTTCGTATAAAACAACAGGTATTTTAATATCTTCGTATAAAACAACAGGTATTTTAATATCTTCGTATAAAGTTTGTAAACAACAAATAACAAAAACGTTACTGAATTGATAGAAACGCTTTTCTGTTCTGATTAAAGTAACCGTTGTCTCTAATTGTAGCTGATCAACATCTTAACGATATTGTTTAACTTTCTTTTGCTACTAAATTCTATTCATTAGAATTGCAAGCAAGGAGATTCAGTTTGAAACTATTAAACAAAATAAAATTATATGAACGTGTTCCCATGGAAACCGAACGTTGTAGATATAATATATGTGTACAAGAATCCCAGAATTTCTAATTAAATAACCTTACCAAGAAACGACTGACTCAGTTTAATCTCTCACAGAGGTCGAAGACAAAGATATTTGCAAACAAATAAAAAGAAAAAACGAAGACATTTCACTAAAGAATCACGGTCTACGCTATAAGCACGCATCCTGAGAGACAGTGTTTAAATTAGAGAGTTAAATAAGGTCTTGACTGAATCGATCGCTAGCTCATAAAGACATGGATGCGTCGTTAGTGTTTTCATTCAACTTGTGCGAAAATAAAAGTTTTGATTTTAGATTTTATCGCGTGATGGAAAGGTTTTACGACAAAGTAAACTAATAAATTCGTTACATAAAAAACATATTCAAAATTAACTGAATAGGGTCTTACCAGTAAGAAAATTTGAAATATATTCAGAGAATGCAGCCTCACCCCAATGTCTTTGACTTTTGCAGTTACCAATATAAGGGTTAGGTGCCAAGACCTTTTGATCTCAAGTTTTTACCGTTTTTCAAGGTCCCTATTTGCTGCCGTTGTAACGAATTTTGGTTGACCTTCATGGTGACATTAATATTGGACCTACTTTGATCAAATTTAATCACTTGTTCCTTGGGGGAAAACTTAACCTTTGTGACAGATTTGTTAAAAATGAGATGAAAACTTTTCGGGTTATACTGTTCACATACAAAGACACACAATAGAACAATAGAACAATACCCTTACCATCGAACAGGATAAAAGATAGTGGAATGTCACAGAGAAACGAGTATATTAGAAACAACACCTAATTTTAACTAAAAGTTAGATCTATCTTTATGAGACAATTACTGTTAACACAACTATAATAGTGTCCGAGTATAGCATTTTTAAATCACAAGTCCAAAAATAAAAATATCTCTCAGCTGCGATAAAAGTTTTTACTTTCACAACAACTTATTCTTGTCGTACGACAAGAAGGAATACTTGAAGGGTTTATTCCGTGCAGCCAGTCCTTATAACAAACAGCTTTACTGACTTGTTTAACGATAATGAAATCTCATCATCTCAAATATTTCTGAGAAAAAACAGTTAATATTTGAGGATTTTTTTTTAAATTTAGGCTAAAGTTTTAATTAAAACACTTTTTTTCTGTGTGTAACAGACTTGAGCGAGTTTATTAAGCATCATTTGTGTAGACACGAGGACTGTTGAAAATGGTAACTGAATACATCCTAGACATCTCTGTTGCTGCGCGAGGAAATGAGTAAGCCTAGTGTAAACAGGATAGCTTTAATCAATTTAAACTTCTCTTGGTATATCAAGTAGGCGGATGGTGCAGATAATTAAAACAACATTTTACCTGTAATTGAAAAAAAATAAATGTTAAAAGAATTGTTTCATTAACAGAACTTACAAGAATAAAAAACAACTTGACGTATAAAATTAAACGAGTTGATTCACAAGAACTCTACATTTACAACTTTCGTTTATCACATTTATCGTACTAATATTCTTTAGTAAGTTTAACACAAGTATATAAAATGGTGCTGTATATCAACTCACGAAAGTTATTATCTGTAAAATGCTTAAATTGATAAGATCGTACATATTTGTTGGCGAAAAGTCATGCAGAACATTTATGTGGTTATACCTGAGAAACTCTAAAACCTTGAATATTACAAAATTTGAGGGCTTGAACTGATTATTTCCATGCAATTTTGTTTTCCTACAACTTTACTTATTTCTTCCAAATGTGGACTTTCAACAGGGTCTTTCTCGGTTATGTTGTTTTGTATCATTACAAAAGCCATTTGAAAATAATTGTGTAACGATGTTCAGAAAACATACAATATCTTCATTTATATTTTTGTACATTCCCATTCTTTCTTGGTAAAAAATTAATTTTACAGATACAATATAAGTACACATTGCCAAATATATATTTGTATTTATGGCAAAGTTACTGAGGCCATTTGTCGCCGTCCCTAGTGTGAACTATTGTACAGAAGTTTGTTTTCCAATTAGCAGAATTCTTCAAGCAGCCATTCATATTATTCAGTTATTCATATCCCGTAGCCACAGATTAAAGTAGCGGGAAGAATATTTAGTTGCATCGCACGGATTTGAATCCGGTTCGTCTACTCCAACATCCACAGCCCTACCATAACTCGTGCCTAATTTCTTTAAAACAACATTTACATAAGTCTGAAAGAAAAAAAGTAAATTAAGCCATTTCAATTAAGTAACAAAAAGATTTTGATGTTTTCAACTATAAACATAAGAAACTGATAAACGTCTATAACAGTACACTAGTTAATATACTTGCTAAATGCCACTGGTCAGAACTGTTTAGCTCAAACTTTTAAACCTAGAAGATCGGAATTTTCCTATTCTTTTTCGCCACTAGAAAACTGAAATATTTTGTCCTAGAAGTTAGCAAATTTACTGATTACTACACAAGCTAATAACCTCAGTTTGTTTCGCATTTTCCCATGTGACCAGCCCAAGAAATCGCAAATTTTGTGGGTTTTTTTTTTATTATTATTCTGCCAACTCCAACCTACATAACTAGATCCTAGGTTCGAGTCGTAATGCAACTAAATATGCTCCGTATTTCTAGCTATTGACGCTTTATGAAAGTAACAGCCAATCCCATTATTCGGTTCAGAAAACTGGACAAAGCCCTTTGAGGCGGAAAGTTGTTAAAATAGGTAAGAGTAGTGGTAATTTGAAATAACTTTAATCTTTGTTTAAAAGAAATGAAAATCAGACAAATTTAAGAATAATCAGATTTCTTATTGCTTTGACAAAAACGGAACAACAGACTAAAACTTGGCAGTAATTAAATTCATTTGTTTTTGCCCAATTTATGCTTTCGTTCATACTTATTTCTGTGTATGTTAAAGGTATGTGATTAAGATTTTAGCAATCGAAAAGAATGTGTGTTCATTTTATTATTTATATATTGTTATTACATACAATTTTAAGCATAAGTAACTCCAAACTTTTCTTCTCTATAAAACCAGTGTGGAAGAAAGATTACCGAGCTTTTGTTGGAACCTGGGTGACAAAAGAAGTTAAGAAAGCTCTTGAGTGTGAATACCAGATAATACATATTAACGAAGTTTTTCATTACCTTTGTAAGTCTTCTAACCTTTTCAAAGGATATACAGGTATCTTTTAAAACTTAAGCAGGAAAGATCATGATATATAGGTATCTTTTTAAAACTTAAGCAGGAAAACTCTGCTCACTGCAACATGCCAGAATCGTAACAAGCCTATGTTCAGATCTATACTGAACGAAGAGGTGTTGTCTGGAACAAATCAGTACTAATATGGAAGAAGATCTGTTTCCAAACTATGCCTAACCTCGTTTTGGAGCCGTTGGCATATATCAGAAGAAAAATGTCAATTGATGTATGCTCCATATACACAAAGGTCTGAAGAACAGACCTGAATATCTTCAAAAAACGGACATGAATACTTGAAGCACAGACCTTAATATCTTCAAAAAACGGACATGAATACTTGAAGCACAGATCTTAATATCTTCAAAAAACGGACATGAATACTTGAAGCACAGACCTTAATATCTTCTTCAGTGAGACCAGTGAACATCTTTTTGGCTGTCTTCACCACCACTCAAACTTGTCTGAAGATGTTTAGTTTTCATTCGATTATTTTAGGAGCCTTATAAAATACACACCAGTCTTAAAGAAATTCTCAGTGAACATAAAGATGACAATCGACATGTACGGTTTATTCTAGCGTTTGACGTTCACAGACTGTGATGAGATGCCCACGTAAATAGATACAGAAAAGACAGTGTTAGTTTGATTCCTATATCAAACATTTATACATGTGCAAGCGCTGGCGCAGTATCTTTTTGTTGCATAGTATAGAATCAAATCCTTCTTCTTTTCTCTTCAGAACGTTATATATAATACATCTGGCAAAATATTTATACATATACTCCTTTTGGAAAAGGAAGAAAGCTGACGTAGAGCTTTGAGAGTCCTTATCTATTTGTCAGACTCTCGAATGTGAAGATTAAAAAATGTCGAGTTCGAGTATTCAGCAACTCAAGAAGTCTTTAGTAGGCCATGATAACCACTAGGTCACACTCGGCCTAGTTGCAAATGGAATGATAGTGACAAGACACTGTGAGAAGATGAAAAAAATATTTCATTTACTGAAAATGAACAGAAAAATGAAAATCGTGAAGTTGAAATAAAATAAAGAGAATAATCTTTAGTTTTATATGAACTAGCTGAAGTACCCGTCCCCTGGACGGAAGTATGTAAATGTATGAATTAATGAAAGGTTACCTTAGGATATAAAAAGTTGCTTCCCTAATATGTAGTTGTTAAAAAACACAAAATCGCCTATAAAAACTGCAAAACATAAAATGTGAAACCGCAAATTTTCATGTATCTCCGCATAGATCCAACAAACCTTAATGCCAAATTTGGTGAAGATCCATCTACAGGGGCGAAGTATTAGTAAAAAATGCCCATAAAAACCGCAAAACGTAAAATGCAAAACTGAAACTTTGTACATTTGGACCTGGTGAACCTCCATATCAATTTTGGTGAAGATCCAGCCACACCCTGCGAAGAAGTTACACGGACATACTACAGACAGTACTATTATATTTATATGGATACGCTACATGAGAGAAATATTTGTGGTATTTATGTCCCAAAACAAGAAGTAATGGTTTGGAACTAGACACTCTAGTAGCATTAGTAACGTCCACCCAAACAGAGAAACAATATCCTCAGAGAGAAAACAAGAACCGCAGCCTACACTGGGCTATAAAAACCCTTAATTACAAAAGTATATAAAAATTTAGAATATATTATTGAATAATAGGCAACAAAAGTGTTAAAGTTTTAAATAAATTTTTATTTCGAGAAGATGACGTTTTGAGCCAGCGTTCATTGTCAGATCGAAAGCCAATGCAGAAATGTTATAAAAAGAGTTAAATGTAGTCAACGGAATATACAACAACGATATAAAAATATAAGAATATATTACAAAATCGCCACGTTTTATATACATCTATTTTTAAATGATGAAATTTCCAGCCAGTTCTTTGTCAGATAGTAAAGCTTAGTCTGAGTTAAATATGTATATTTTCATTATATAAAATATATTGTTGGTCCAATTTCATTCATCTCTTGTAACTACAATTTAATTCTGATTCTAATTCATTCAGCAGATAAAAGCTCTCTATAAAGATGCAAGATAGCTTTTCACAACAAATAATCTTGCAGAAATTTCCATTTAGACAAATATTCAGTTACGTCCTAATAAGATGAATTTACAAGTAAGTTCACAAAAAAACAATCATCAACATTGCTTTCTTCTACATAAATACTTTTAATTAGTAGTTCAACAATGTGACATTTCTGTATTATTTGTTTAACGTAACCATCATTTTATTAAAGTCATATTATCTCTGCTCTGTAATTTTCTGTTTCTAAAAACATATTACATAAAATGTAAGTATTTTTATTGATTTTCCCTAACCTAATGATTTAAAACTTATTATATAAAATGTAAGTATTTTTATTATCTTCTTTTAATATTATTGTTGATTTCCCTAACCTTATGACTTAAAACATATTACATTAAATGTATTTTTATGATCTTCTTTTTAATATTATTGTTGATTTTCCCTAACCTTATGACTTAAAACATATTACATAAAATGTAAGTATTTTTATTATCTTCTTTTAATATTATTGTTGATTTTTCCCTAACCTTATGACTTAAAACATATTACATAAAATGTAAGTATTTTTATTGATTTTCCCTAACCTAATGACTTAAAACATATTACATTAAATGTAAGTATTTTTATTGATTTTCCCTAACCTAATGACTTAAAACATATTACATTAAATGTAAGTATTTTTATGATCTTCTTTTTAATATTATTGTTGATTTTCCCTAACCTAATGATTCAAAACATATTATATAAAATGTAAGTATTTTTATGATCTTTTTAATATTATTGTTGATTTTCACTAACCTTATGACTTAAAACATATTACATAAAATGTAAGTATTTTTATGATCTTCTTTTTAATATTATAGTTGATTTTCCCCAACCTAATGATTTAACATTACTTGGCATTTTAGGTCCCAGAAATTCACTCGCCGACTTGTAATCAATTTGTAAAAGGTGTCATAATTTGTATCACTAAATACGACTCGTATAAATATTTAAAAAAACAGTTTCATACGAACACAATATTTACTGCCATAACTGAAACAGACATTTTTTACAAAATTTTGTTAAAAGGTTTTGTGTATTTTTCTTTTCTCGTCTCTTGTCAAAAGTAATAAAACCATGAGCAAAGACAACAGTACGGAAACAGTAAATCATCTTGACTTCTCAACAGAGCTTGTTCAGATTAGTAAGTCAAACAATTTTCTTATTGGTGCCCTCGGTGGCTCGGCGGTAAGTCTGGGGAATTATAACGCTAAATAGCGGATTTCAATACCCGTAATGAGCAGAGCACGGATTAGCTATTGTGTAATTATAAGCTTAATAACAAACAAACGAAACTTGCTCGTTGTAACATCGTAGTTCCCTTATATATTTATTTTTCCAAGCCAAAACTCTGAAGTGTTTGAAGAAAAACATATGCGTAAAATGTACCTAATACCTAAGTACTGATTGCTAATAGTATAACATCGGAAAATAAAGATAAATTTGTATTTTTTTTTAATAATTTGTCCATATCTTTGTATGTTTCCGGATAGTTCTGCGGTGAATGTTTGAGCGTATAAGGCTAAAGTTCGGTGTTCGATCCCTCTATTGGGTACAGTGCCGACTGCTCATTGCCAGGTTTCAGTTTAAATCAGTTTAACAACAAATACACAAATGTTCCTGTTTTTTGGGTGTTTTTTGTATAATTATAACTTAGTTTGTCCTTTATATGTTAGGATAAAATTTGTTAGAATTATTTAATTCATTTTGTACACGAATGTCATGCATGAAAGCATAGTATCAGAAGAGTGAAATCACCATTAAATTATTATCTGTACCAACAGGGACGATAGAACTAGAAGCATTGTTGGTTGTAACGTGTTAAAATTTAGATTTAAATTAACACACCCAAAGAACTTACTGGAAACATTAAAGTCAGCAACCCATAGCCAGGTACAATAAAAGTAGAACCTGCATTATTCAAACAGGCATGGTAATAGTCTGGTATTTTCAACCTGAACCAAACTTTATGAAATACCTGGATTAAACAACCAGGTAAGAAATCTCAAGGTTTCAGTATAGCCGTCCCTAATTTAGAACTGCTGACAAGATGGCGGCAAACCCGTCATCAGCATTCGCCGTCTACACGGCTACTCTTAGCAGAATAGCGAGATTGACTGTTACTTTTATAATGCAGTCACAGCTGAGGTTCAAAATGTTTTCAGTAACATATCACAGGCTCGAACCTTAGCCATTTCGACCCGTTAGTTCAAACAGAACGTAAAAATGTAGTTCAACCAGACCGTACATATTATTTTTATTTTCAAGACAATTTTTCTATACTATAAATGCATCACATACACATTGTATATCCATTCAAAGAAGGAGGTAAATAAAGGTTTTGTGGAAATGTAATTTCAAACATCAGTAACTTAAAATCTGTGTTATGATTTTCCCTGCTTTATCTTTTCACTTCTATTTGTATTTTTGTATTTATTGCAAAAATAGTAAAGCTATCTGTCGCCGTCTCTAATCTTTAACTACTAACCAATGGGATGACAGCCAGACAGCGGAACCCTACCACGCCATCTACACTAAGGGATTGACTGTCACTCTTATAACGCACATACAATTTAAAAGGTGGGGAATATTTTCTGCCATCGGATGGATTAGTATCGAACTCGCCAGCTGCGAAATTCCGAGCTCTACCATAGAGCCAACCCGTGCCTCACCTGAATTCTTACACTTTTATTTATAACCGTGATAGTTAAACAAGTGTTTCCATAACTAACAGCATAATTTGCTAAAAAATTCCAAGCTTGGAGCAGAGGGTCAACAATTTTAATAGTTACTTCGTCCTCTGACTGTTCTGTGTTTGTTTCCAGTGGTGTAAAGTCCTTTGAAGAAAACAACCGGAAACTCGGTCTCGAGAAAAAACAGAGCAGACTTAGAAATAAAAACACGATCTGAAGACACAGTGTTTCCATAAAGCAGCACATTGTGTTTATGTGTGAATGACAATAAATTTCCATCAGCTGTTTGTTCAAAGCGGTGTATGTTGTGCTAATATTTATTTTCTCTTCCCAAAACCAGAACACATAACCAATCAGACAATGAATAGGTATTATTTGGGGTAAATGTTCTATAAGTACAATGAAGAGGACAGCTCTACCTGTAAGAATCAAAATATAATTTACGTATGAAAATATATATTTATTTATTTAACCAAACAAATATATATGTAAGTATATATATATCGACACAATAAATGTAAGCCATTACTTAATTTATAATCTTTTTTTTTTTTTGTCTTTAACTTTTTAACTGACAGGTTTATAGGTAAAAGACTCTCCTAGTGCCAGGTTTAGTTTTATATACACCATAAAAAACAAACAAAAATATTATCTTTTAATATTTTATTATTTATCTGAAATTTGAAACTAGCAAACGTTTGGAAGTTTGAAAAGAAATACCCTTTCTTCGTGGTGGTACAATTTCAGACTCACATTGCAGTAAATTAGAGGGAGATATTATATGTATGGGTTTTGAAATGTCTTTTACTCACACAGGAATTTCAAGAATATGCAGCCTGTTGCTACTAGCCTATTCATGAGAAGTATTCAGCCAGACAAGCTGTTTAAACACTAAAAACCAAATAAACGTGAAGCCCATCTATCATTCGATTTACCACTTGTCAAGATTGGGCTTAACATTTAGTTTTGAGGGTATTATATGTGGTCATGGTAGTGAAAGAGTTAACACGATGAAAACCAAATAAACGTTTCCACGTTTTGAGACTATTCGGCAATAGTTACAGTATTGTGTGGCACTGGAATATAGTTTTAAACATGACATGAAAACTGGATGGTTAAGTGCATTTTTAACTATCTCGCTCAAAGAACGAAAAGTTAGGATTTCTTGAAAAAGTGGCTAATCTGTGGAGTTCAGCAAACACTAAAAAAAACTGTTATTGCATTACTTATTGACAAATGATGTAACGTAAGTTGATTGGTTGTTAATAACCAATTTAATTCGGAAACATCGTTTCACCAGCTTCTTCGCCATTCTTAAGACTATATCTAACAAGTGCGGCTGCTCTGTTGTTTCAGAATTTCGCACATAGCTATACGAGTACGTAGCTATCTCTAATTTCGAACTGACTGTTAGACGAAAGGAAAGTCCAGTAGCCATCATCAGCAGCTATCGGGCTACTCTCGTCTGGCTAACTACTGGGATTTGGCCGTCAGCATACCCACGGACCCAAAGTGAGGATACGCGTTTTTATTTTCCTAGTAACAGGACGCGAACCATGAATCTGCGGTTCCACAGTGCTAATCACTAGCCACGCCCAGCCCTGGTTCTGAAGCTTTAATTATTTACTCAGCGCGCTCTTACGCATTTATAATCGTTTTTAACATTTGTGATTTTTCTTTGCACTTATTCAAATTTATCGACTATTACTGGTTATTTTAAAGAGCTTACAAGCAAAATAAAATTTGCGTTTTTCAAAATGTGAATAGGTTTTGAAATTGTCTATTATTGTTTCTAGTGAGAGAACCCTCCAGTGGCAAAGCGGTATGTCTACGGACTTACAACGCTAGAAACCGGGTTTCGATACCCGCGTTGAGCAGAGAACAGATAGCCCATCGTGTAGCTTTGTGCTTAACTACAAATAGACTTTGTGAGAGAAAAATAATGTATTTACATCCAAAATAAGCAATTTATGGAAAAGCATGAAGTAAAAATAAAAGGCAGAAGTAGAAATAGCCAAACAGGAATACAGTGTTCCTACGCTTATCTCTGAGCGGAAGTAATCCACGGAAATGAATTACGTACCTCACACGCTCATGACTTTAAAATGTTGCACTCTATTTACACTTGTGCCCTCTATGGGAGGACAACGATTATGCTAGCTTATTACCAAAAGGAACCATTTCTTAAATTAATATTACGCTGTATAGTTTAATATATATAAGTATATATGTAAAGCATTTGCTAAGGGTACGCGTTCTGTGAGACTTTTCGCTCCTTTGGTGTTTCTGTTTTCTTTTGTCAGAATTTTGAGTTTCCAAAATACTTTAAGGCAGTAAAAATTAAGGTTTTTAGATTTTATTATTTGAAAAAAAACGAGGCTTTGTCCTTTTGTGCTTATAACTTCCTTGTTTTCAACTGTTAGTTACATAGATAACAGGAACAACAGCATATGAGAAATTGAAATAGTGAGGCACGTGATGACAAGGATAAAAAGTACTAACGATGTGGTCTGGTGGTTAGGGCGCCTGACTCGCAACCTGAGGGTCGGGAGTTCGAATTCCCATCGCCGAACGTGCCCGTCCTATATGGTTACCGTCTGAGTCAGCCTCCCGTGTGTAAAAATTCTTGACTTACGAAATACCACCAACCCCCAAACTAGTTGAGATTAAGGTCGTTATGGAGAGGAATGAAACGAAAAAGAAGAACCTTTGTTATATAAAAATCAAAAATAGCATGATGTATAAAACAAACCATAATTACTGCTAAAAACCCAAAAGTTATAAACATGTAAAGTCGTACTTAAAATATTTGTGAAACTTACTATTATGTATATAACCTTGCAAACTCAGGCATGTTTATGGAAAAGCATGAAGTAAAAATAAAAGGCAGAAGTAGAAATAGTTAGTTACATAGATAACAGAAACAACAGCATATGAGAAATTGAAATAGTGAGGCACGTGATGACAAGGATAAAAAGTACATCCAAAATAAGCAATTTATGGAAAAGCATGAAGTAAAAATAAAAGGCAGAAGTAGAATAATAATTATTATTCATAATGCTTGGGTGAGCTGTTTGTTTTGAATTTCGCGCAAAGCTACACGAGGGCTGTCTGCGCTAGCCGTCTCTAATTTAGCAGTGTAAGACTAGAAGGAAGGCAGCTAGTCATCACACCACCCACCGTCAACTCTTGGGCTACTCTTTTAACAACGAATAGTGGGATTGACCGTCACATAATAATGCCCCCACGGCTGAAAGAGCGAGCATGTTTGGTGGGACGAGGATCCGAACCCAGTGAGCTGTTTATTAGCAACGTAAGGACAGTGCTCATTAATAATCTAACTTATATTCACTATACACAATTGCCAAAATGACACGTGAATTAGAGTTTAGCTCTTTATACTTCCACTTATTATTACAGCAAAGAGAAATTTTGGGAATTTTTAGTAATTACCATGGTATATTTCTAAGTCTCAGTACACTACAGAACACTTTGAGAAAGAAAAGTTGTATCGTAGGAAACACTTCTTTGATTATATCAACGTTACGTGCTACATCATGGAAGAAATAGAAGCTTCTGGACAACTGCTTGGATAGAGGATGATGAATTTCAAATGCATTCAGCAGGGATTTGTAGTGAAACGAGAAACAGGGAGGCTACTTTATCCAGTTGGTGTTCTGCCCTGAAGGCTCAGACGACGTAGATACCACATCCCTGGTCTAAATTACATTTGGCGCCTTGACTCTTATGATATTTTTAAACTTATAGTCTCTGCATAAATGGATGCGTGGATGGATTTTCACGTACTGTGGTATGACTTTATGTGTACTGTACCAACAGTGATCCAACATGTTTATTTCATTGAGGCTGTAAAGGCAAGAGTTGGCTGTCCAAAAAAAAAGAGTGCGTGCAGACCGTGGAACACAAAATATATATGTAGAACAGATAATGAAGTTTCTCAGACGAGACGCCAAAATTTTTTAGTAGTTAAGGTTAAACTGCATAAATCGTATAATACATGCAACTGGTTTTAGGTAATATTTTATGAATATCAATTAGTTGGTGTATTTATTTCATAATTAGGTTTCGCATTAGTTTAATTGCAGTTGCTTGGTCGTCAATTTGAAGTTTTTTACTAAACATCTTGATTTTATTATACATAGAATATTACATGTCCCTAACAATACGGTACATTATATCAAAATGGACTTCTTGTGCCTCATAACTTAAAAGTCTATTGGGCCATATTTTCAAAGCATTACCTCCAGTAATTAATTAACTCTAATTTTAGCAACAAGTAAAATTTTTGGTAATTATACAAAACCAAAATCTCACAACTAGAGTAATTCAGGATATCTTAATCACCATTCTAATGTTTCTTGTTTCTCATTTGCAGTACTTATTTTTCAAATTTCCCTTTCCAAAATAGGAATTTATTGCTTCAAAAATACGGCCTGTTTTATCATGCAAAACTTTAAAAGTTATTTACAGTATGATGTAATTTTCCTTTTCTATCATTTGTGGCAGGAAGAACTGAACACAGTGTCTCATATTTGGAACACTCATCGTATTAGAGCTCAGCGAAACGGCAATGCACCTCATGGTCGGCCATTCATTATGTACACATTTCCTTACCTGTATGGTGCTGAAGATAACCTGTGTCATTGCAATACGGAGGATATCGCAAATTGTGAAGAAGAGTGTTGAACAAGAAATTATCCATGTGACAAAATAGTATTTGAACTATGCTGCCTGTTGATGAATGATTGTGGGCTTCATTCCCCAGATAACACAGAACAAGCTACAGATCTGAACATCACTTTGAGACAGGAAATACGGGGTTTGTTGTAACTGGGGCAGTTTAATAGAACCTGTGGGTAATTTTTAATTAAAGACGGCCCTGAATTATAAATGTAAATCAACAAAGAATTAGTACTTTATTTGATAGTAAATGCAGGAGATCGGGGGAAAGATAAGGGAAATATTCATAAAACATTTACCATTTATAAGTTTCATCTTGGTTCTTATATCATAATAAATATATCAGGGTGCAAGGTTAAGAACTACAAATGGCAATTTGTTCTATTTTTATTTTGTAACATGTATAACATGTTTTCTACTATGATATTTAGATCATAATATACTGAGCTGGAGCTGTAGTGACATTAAGCCAATAAACGTAATACACAGTGTCAAGACTGGAGATCCTTTGAAAACTGTATCAGTGCATTTTTTGGTTTACATAATTAGATTTTTATAATGTGACGAGGCCCATATGTAAAATCTGGTACTACTATTACACACTATTTCCTTATTGTTTGATATGATAAATATTCTAAGTGTTTTATCAAACTTTTGCACAAATTGATTCACACTGAAAAATAGTGTATAGGTCTTTGTATAGGTTTTGATGATAGCCAATGCAGGGGCGGATCCAAGATTTTGAAAATAAGGGGTTCGAGTGTTCAAAATTTTAAGGGTCACTTTTCCACTTTGGAGGGCATTTTGACACAGTCGTTTCCAGACACCAAATAGGTATACAGATTTGATATTGAGAATAAAATATATAATGAAGAAAGGACATAATTAAAATATTTTATTATTAATTAAAACCATGTCGTAGATCAATATGTTTTACAAAGTTTTACATATACTACGTAACAATATTATTAAAAAATCTACATATATATAATGGTTTTATCAAGAGAGTGTACTTTCCATGAGATCAGAAATATATGTTTTGATAAACCATCAGGAAAGTTTTAACTGCTGAAGTGCATGGCACAAGATATTGCCCAGTTCCCATCCTCTGCCCTAATACAGTTCCATCTTATAGCTGGTTCGATTTGTTCAAATACCACAGTTAGTGCTTTAATCATAGATTGTATCCTCTTTAAACATACGCCTCTTCTGAACCTTCGTGAATTTCTTGAAGATTTTATCTTTTTCTAATATCAAGTCAGGATGTAAGTTCATGAGGCACATATGTCACTCACTTTAGATCGTAGATATGTTTTGGTATATCTCAAAAGTGAGAATGAGCGCAGTACCTCAGAACTTCCATCAAGTAAAGTACATCCATAAGAGCCCTTCCCTAGTACTTCTGGTTTGTTTCCCGCTTGCTTCGGTTTCAGTGGCAGCAAATAAATAATCAGCAATGGCGTTATCAAAGTGAAGAATACCAGTAATTTGGTTGTCTTTAATAAATAATTCACAATATATAATTAATTATTCGTTGATTGTTTTGTAGGAGTGTTGGTATTAACAAATTGCTCTATAAATGCGCATTTTATATCAAAAACCAATAGGTTTGAACGGGAGTTAAACTCAGGTCCCCACCATGTGTGTGAGAAACCTAAAAGTAATTCTAATTCTAACTCACTATAATTACTTTTCTGAGCAAATAATTGTAATTCCACTCGACTACCAATTTGTCAAACACTGATTGTATCTCAGATATTCATAATTACATTTTATACAGTTATGCTTAAAAAACCAAAATATAATTTTTGTTTAATAATAAGTCCACGTGTTTCTTTCTTACTATATTTACTTGGGACTTTTTAACCTAGTGCTGGGAAGATTTTGGAAGAGCTTTTTCAACTGCTACTGGTGCTTATTACTACTGCTAACTTATGATTCTTAACAGCAACACGAGTTTTACTACAACCAAACTAGAGCTAGCTTGGTTAGTTTAGTTTATGTAAGTGATATAGAGAAGGATACTTGAAAGGTTAAGGACACAGCTGAAACAAAAAAGCAAGACACTTGAGAGAACCAAAGTCAATGCTAAGATCGACTTTATTTGATGCGTAACTTTTAAGAAATGTATTTAAACTGATAAGATACTTAATTGAATTGTACAATTCCTTTCTTGTATACAGAGTAGGCCGGGTTTCTCTACTAGCCTTTGCCCAGTAGGCCGGGTTTCTCTACTAGCCTTTGCCCAGTAAATGTGACCTGCAAAAGCAATGCAATATCCTGTTACACCTATTTCTTACCGTTAAGACGTTTTTATCTTTACTTTTTGTTCGTACTGATAATTAATAAGTATGATATATAGTGAGGTAAGCGTATTTGAAACTGGTATATTTTTGTAATCCCAATAAACTGATATTCTTTTGAATTTGATATCTGTGTATATTTTTAGTGATATAACTTTTAAGCACCAACAAGATATAATACCTATAAATAAAACAAAAGGCGAATTAAAACAATATTAATTAGTTGCATCGGCTTGACCAGAGCATGATTAATTGGATAATGCTCAACATATTTTTTTGGATAGTGGCCTATCATAGAATAGTTACTCATTATTCTATACCTGTATTAATGCTTGTTTCGTGATTAAATAATTAGAACCGAAAAGAAAGTGTACCTTTCAAGAATCTTATGAATAATTTTAGGAGTGATACCCGATTCTAATCGGTAATGTATAAAATCCCTCAGAGTGAGCTAGCTTTGGCAGGTAGATAGGTAAGAAAAGCTATGGAAACACACTGACGAGGTGATGGTGCTATACAATCAGTCCATAGATCTATGAAAAAAAAATGTAGTGAGCAAATATTCTTCAGATAACAATGTCAACAAAAAAAAACTGAAAAACAAAACAAAACAGAAATCATTACATTAAAGTCTTTGTACTAGTATACCATGCATTTCTTATATTTTGTAGTTATATGGTAAGGTTTCTAATCTTTGTATAATGAAATATAAGTTTTTGTCTTTTACTTTTTACTTCTTTAGATGCGATTCATGTTTTCTTATATATTAAATTGTAGAATAAATTTGTTCCCCGTGCTCTCTTACCCAGTGTACTCTTTTGTTTGTAACAAGATTCCTCCACTTTCAGTGAAGGATTCACAGCTAACGTACTGACCTAATCCTTACTGGATAAATTTTTTGTTAAAATGCATAAAATGCCAACCGTTTTTAAAGTTTGTTAGCTTACGGATCTTAATTTAAACAAGTATATAACAAATATATAAAACAACTTAACCCATTAACTGCGTCTATTATAAATGCGAAAAGAATTTTATCAAGCTATACACATATACAGCACACTCGCATTCAACTGCCGGAGGCGGTCCGTACCCTACACTCCACAACTCTCCTTACACTGTACTTTCACAATGCATGGAGTGAATGAGGTATTTTCACAGAGTAGAATATTATAATCTCCCTCTTGTTTCTGTTTCTTTTGCAACAGTCATTCCTACATCTTTACTTTTAAACTTTTTGATTTACTTGCTTCTATACTTTTTAGGTGGCGCTGCGCAAGCTACTCGTTCTTATAGCAATTACAAAATGTCATATAAAAGTAAGTGATCCTCAAAATATCTACCTTTTGTACATTCTACCTAGTTTATGTATTGTAGTAAACTAATTTACATTTAGCACTGTATATGTGTGTGTGTTTAAGTTTCAGCGTCTGTGTCATCCCTACATTGGGGTCCACTACCATTTCCTCCAGTATGTAATGATCTGTTCAAAGTATAAACACAAGAGAATAACATTAATTGTATTTCCCTTTTCACCCAAATGTCATTCATTTAACCACAACTGTATTATCCCCTAATGTAATACAAATAATTGTATTTTCCTTTTCACTCAAATGTCATTCATTTAACCACAACTGTATTATCCCCTAATGTAATACAAATAATTGTATTTCCTTTTCACTCAAATGTCATTCATTTAACCACAACTGTATTATCCCCTAATGTAATACAAACAATTGTACTTCCTTTTTCACTCAAATGTCATTCATTTAACCTCAACTGTATTATCCCCAAATGTAATACAAATAATTGTATTTCCTTTTCACTCAAATGTCATTCATTTAACCACAACTGTATTGTCCCCTAATGTAATACAAACAATTGTACTTCCTTTTTCACTCAAATGTCATTCATTTAACCATAACTGTATTATCCCCTAATGTAATACAAACAATTGTACTTCCTTTTTCACTCAAATGTCATTCATTTAACCACAACTGTATTATCTCCTAATGTAATACAAACAGCTTTATAATATACATATATTAGTCGTCTTGGATAATAATAATAATTTGCTAATAATATTATAACCTAGACTTTCACATTTTAATAAGAATTTTTGATAAGGTGCATTAGTTATTTGTCAATTAATACATAATTAACGATCAGTTAAATAACATTATATCCCAGTAAACCAGGGATTCCCAATCTTTTTGTTCCTCTGTACCCCTAAAAATTAAGGATCAAAAATAGATAAAATTATATTGATTTTATATTATTTTATTGTGAAATCTGTATGTGTGGCCTGTATAAGGATCTTATAGTATTGATAACATCGATAAATTGACCTCAGCATATATTTATGTGAGCCACTTTGCTCTCTTTGTCTGACTGTTGATTAAAACACCATGTAAAGTGTAAACTATGGTTATACTCTCAGACCCCTATGTACCCCCTGAGAAGTGCAAATGTACCGCTGGAGGTACATGTACCCCAGGTTGGGAATGTCTGCAGTAAACAATAATACATTAAATTGTTTTATAAGTATCTATAGCTCCCTAGTGACAGAGCAGTATGTCTCAGGACTTATAATGCTAGAAACCGGATTTCGATACCCGTGGTGTGCAGAGCACCGATAACCTTTTGTGTAGCTTTGTCTTAACAAAAACAAACAAACAAGTACTTATAACCACCGAGGTCCATGTTGTAAGTGCAGTTAACCAGTTAGATCATTTGGGCCAAAAGACCTCTCAACAACTTACAGATAATTTACTTGTAAATAAAACAAACGTTTAACTATAAAAAACAAACATTTTATTGAAACTTGAACATTGTTGACGAAATGTGACACACCCTGTTAATAAAATACGTTATCGTAACTATTTATTTGAACTGTCTGCCCAAAACATCAATACCCGTTTCCGAAATGTTAGGATATCCATAGATTGCCACAAAAACCAGAATCTAGAATACAGTGGGTTTCTGACACTGTCTACATTCCATTTAATAAAGATGCAGTGACACTTTTTAAGTGTTCAAAGTATTTTGTTTTTATAAACCTGTGTGTACTTGATTAGCAGCAAATGCAACTATGAATGCAAATGAACACATGCATAAAAATAAAAAATAGCTTCAAATGATGTTAAAGTGGCAAAGTAAAAAAGGTAAAACAAATATAGAAAGGCAAGTAACTAATCTGACTTTTTTGTTAAAAAAACAATAACACATTAACAACAAATATTTTAGTTGCTTCAGATGACTGTACCGCACAACCTTGTACTGTTCCAATATTTCAGTCAAATCACGTTCGTTTTGTGATAGTCACCATCCACAATGTTCTTAAACTCACTTCTAAATTCATTATATGTAATTGTAAGTACATTGACACCTGTAGAAGTGATCCGCAATGGTGCGTAACTGGTCTTCGCTGTAAACCCATAAGATCTGTGAATTCAATGTCAGTTTTCTCCACACAAACCATATTAGAACCTGTGACAAAACACAAAAATTTCTACAGTCTTTCATCATCTAAATATCGAATAAACTGTTTGAAGAAATTCATTGTTCTATTTTGTACTGCATTTTGAACTTCAGAATTGATCATGCTTAATACGCGTTTTACAGTTGGCTTCTTCGCTTCATGTAGCGCTTCTAAGCTGGAAACGTCTGGTAGTAACTGTCGTAAAGTGCTGCGTGTCATATCTGCTATAATTGCTAATGCATACTTTGGTTCCTGTATGAGTTGTTTATGAGCTATTTAAAGAACTGTTCCCTTTATGTTGTCATGCGATGGAACAGTGTGACAATCCATTCTGGAAAGGATATCGAACAACTCATCCTCATCATCTGCTCTAATACTTTCATTCAATGATGTAGCGATGATATCTTTCTTAAATGGTGCAATGTGTCTTAAGAAAGAACCCATCAGTATTCTTGGAGTAATTTCAGACTCTCCGTATACCAAACCAACTGCAAAATCTAGTGAAAGCTGAATTGGAAAGTATGATTGATCCATGTAACCCTTCAGTAGCATTCAACCAACTGCCTCCCACTCTTCCTTCCCATATTCAGGATACATTGTTGGAACACGTTCATACTCTCCTTCAGTGCAGTTTTGAAAGAAAACTGCCCATAATGCAGAATATGCATCTCGAGAGATACCAGATACATTGCGACCTGCTTCATCGAAAAAAATTCTGTGCTCAAGGAAGAATTCAGAATACTGGAATCCTTATATTCTGCTAACATATCTTGCAGTATGGTGACTCTGCGTAAAGTCAAAATGCGCACATCTGCCTTGTGCTGTGTCGGAGAGAGTGGCGTTGGTTCGGGAGAATTTTCTAATTGCTGTATTGGAGACAAAGAGGGTGAAAGACTTTGGCCTGGGGGACAGCTGTAATGATGGAAAGACTGACTGGAAGGAGGCCACTGTAGTACCTGCTGTAGTGGAAGCAAAGAGGAAGCTGTATTGTGTTGTGGCGACGGTTTCAGTGTTGAAACAAATTAAATTGTACTCTGATGCTTTAGTGAATTGGAAGGCACTATCCATTGTTTTGAAACAGAAACAATATGTACTTTCCAAGGGAGAGTGTCATCACAGCTGTCACATTCATCATTTAGTGGACCAAATTCTATTTCCGAGTCGGAAGAGTGCATGGCAGAAGCAGATGATTGTAGAACGTTGCCAGATGCCTCATGGTCAAGCTCAACTTCTGTAAATATACAGCAGACCAATTCAGAAGTTTCTTTTAATGATGAATTGGGAAACTTGTTCAGTGAATCCAGTGCAGTATCTTGTTTAGATTCAGGTTGTATGCTGACCTTTGATGGAACACAGATTTGTGACGTTACAGTTTTTCCAGAATTAGTTTTTACTGGGACTCTATGTTCCATATCTACAGCAATTGTTCCACGATCAAAAGATGCCAAATAAAAACGTACTGTTCCCATTTTTACTTTTTCATGGACATTCCCTACAATAATATCACGTGGCAGCAGATTTTCTTTAAAATCCCAAATCTCAAATGTGAATTGATTTTCATTCCCTTTCTTTGACTAGTCACTTGGAAAGAATAGATTCTTAGCAACATTTAAAAGGCCATCACAGTCGATACGTTTTGAGACAGAAAATTTTCTAGTGACACCACGAGCACGAACTTCTTTACCATTATGTATCCATCCAATCTCTATTCTTCTGCTACTTTTTGCAGCATGCTTGTTTCTCAGTTTCGCGTCTTTACACTGGATATGCTCATCACTCAAATCTCCAGTGACAGTCAACATTTTCTTTCTCAGTTTTTCAAGAAGAACATTTTTTCTGGAAGATAAAATATTGCCTTTGTCAGCACAGTTTTCGCAGTATCTTCGTAAAGCCACTCTATCACCAAGAGCCTGCAGGTACATCTCTAAAGATTTATGCTCCATGAGTAAAACAGTTGAAGAGTCATAATTGAATACAATTGTTTAAACATTTGTTTACCAACAAGT
>NW_013666355.1:15023-16461 GCF_000517525.1 Limulus polyphemus | reverse complement strand
CCACAATTCAATTCTTCGTATTGTTAGCCGACACTACGCAGCTGGTACATAATTGAATAGAATTATTCAAATACCTATAGAATGATAGGTTTCTTTTTTTTTTGTGAGTGTACAACACTTAAATACACCATTTCGAGTTGAAGAGTCAATCTGTAAAGACCAAAAAAGGGTTGTAATACAACCGAACTAATCTATATTGTTAAGTAACATTAGATTACCCTAACTCATCTTGATTTTACACCTCTTGAATATTACTGCATAGCACCAAAATAAATAAAATGGAGAATTCAATAACAGAAATCCCAAACATCAAATGTATACAGTTAATTTTTGTAAAGCCACAACATAATACATCAAAAACTGACAAATCCATGATGAAAATGGGAATAGCCTAGTTATTTAATACTATAGTTGTTATAACTGTCCATAAATAACATGTTACTCAAATGAAGCAGGTCTCTAAAAATAACTTAGTAGTCAAAACATCCCCCTAATATAAGAGTAATTATTTACAATCTATAATTGACGTGTTTAAATGTAAACATTAACTACAGTAAACGTTTAGCTGTTTGAGTAAAAAAGAAGAAAGGGTGTAATATGTTATAATGTCATGTATTATGTCAGACCCAAAACTAGTGAGATTATTGCGATATACTTCAAATTGATTTAAACACTTTACAATTTTTTCTTTAAAACGTCTATGAAATAAATTCCTCCATTCACGAAACAATTTTTTAAAGAATTTTTACAACTTCAACAACACTTTCAGGTAGTAATTTGCACATACAAATGATTCGACAAAGTCATAGGTGAAATAATTGTACTATAAGCTTCTTTGTTTTTCTTCCTATTTTATTTTCAGAGTATATTATATAACATTCAGTATTGCGACATAAAATATGTGTCTATTGTAGTTAAGGTAAAGGTACATAAATCAGTTGTAGAATGTAAATAACTGTCCCTTATTATTCAGCTACTATTAGAGCTGATATGTTAGTCACTTAAACAGTTCATTACATTGTTGGTTGGAGTGGCATAATTGACAATGTGAAGCTTTGAACTGACAACCGAGTATTCGGGTTGTTCAGGATCACCCTTACATTTGGCAGGGGCTTATTTATAACATGACCAAACTAATTTCAAAATCTTACCTTCTGTTTTTTCATCTCCTGGATTACCTCTTCAACAATCCCATGGTCACGAATAAATGCACAGATGTCATTTTAAAGTGTCATTGGAGAAAATTATTTTTTAACCTTGCGGTTCAAGACTTCCTAGAACAGAAAAGTTAAGCTTTGTTCATTTTATAGCTCTAACCAATGATGCCATGACAGTCTAAACTATTTATAAAAATAAATATTGTTTCGTTTGTTTGTTTGTTTTGTTCTGAAATGCACGCAAAGTTACCGTATTTTTCGAAATATAAGATACACCGGTG
>NW_013666355.1:12493-14561 GCF_000517525.1 Limulus polyphemus | reverse complement strand
AAAACAGTGCGTCTGATACACCGAAAAATACGGTACTCGAGATTTATCTGCGCTAGCCATCCCTAATTTAGCAGTGATAAATTAGAGGGAAGGCAGCTAGTGAACACCACCCACCACCAACTCTTGAGCTATTCTGTTACCAACAAATAACACCCCACAGCTGAAAGGATGAGTATCTTCGGAGACAAGGATTCAAACTCGTGACCAGCAGATTGCGAGTCGATCGCCCTTACATCTAGGTCATGTCAGGCCATAAATACATATAGCAAAAAATAAAAATAAACCATGAAAACTACAGCGAAAAAAAAATTCACATCACAGGTTATAAATTTAAATTAATATTTTAGTTTTAGTTTTGCGGTTGCGGTGTTTCCCTTAGTGAAATCATTAGCGGAAAGTGTAAAGTCAATTAAGAATACAAATATATCTCAGTATTATTCTTGCCTTTATTTTAATAATTAGGCATCATCAAGTATGCAGAAAAATCTATAGCAGGTAATATAGGATTTGCATTTCGTATCCTCAAGTTAAGGCTTTACTTGTCCAGCTCGTAAAGATAAGGAATACTGATAGACTTTTGAGCTGATAGTGAAAGAGTTGAAGGACAGACTGACATCTTGCATCCACTGCATGACTTTTAGGGTTGCAAGAAATAATACATTTAGTCCTCTCTCTCAATACAAACAGGAAGAGAAGATTTGCAAAGTAGTAAGTCTACAAGTAGGAAGACAAACAGGAATAGACGAAGTCTGCAACTAGTTGACATAGTTTTACTTATTAATGAGACAAAAGTGGACTTCACTGTTTCCTAGAAGAAAGTATGATATAGCATGCACCATGTTTGTTTGTTAAGAACAAAGCTACAGAATGGACTATCTGTTTGAGTGTTTTCTATCACTGTATTCCCTAATATTCAAAAAAAAGAACAGAGATAAAAAAGATACTGCGTTACACTTTTTACTGACTAACAAAAAATATATACTATGGTTTAGTGAATTTATAACAGTACTTTATGTACAGTCCCGTGTACACATCACAGGTTATAAGAAAATACCGTAAATCAAAAAAAGGTTTACTGTTATTTAGTTTGGTTCAAAACCTACAAAATCTTCATTGCTAGCTGGTTGCTAGTTTGTGTTGCTAGCAACCAGTTACATAGACCGCAGCTGGTTGAAACTCAACAGCGACCACAAAGCTTTCTCTACTGCTCAGATATACCTAGGCTACTTAGGTTTTGACATATTTAATAATGTTAATCTTGCGACACAAATCATCCTGAAAAATAAGATAAGACATCCTTATGATATTCTTGACCACAGCGCGGTGTTTGGGTTTCGTTTTAGAATCAGGTTATGGTTTCCATAAGGTGGTTGTTTGTTTCAAACATTTCGCACAAAGCCACACAAGGACTATCTGCGCATAGCTGTCCTTAATTTTGAGCTGGTAGATTAGAGATAGGAATTACCTAGCCAACAACACCTACCGCCAAAGGACAAATTGAATCGAACTACTTCAACATCGCTGATCAGTACCTTACTACTTCATGCGCACGTGAACTAAACAGCCAGGTCAGAAATAGAAACCATTAGGTTGCAGGTATTTCCGTTCGTAATTCTGAACAGCTGACCAACCAGCAACACCCACTACCTTCAGGTTTTATCTAGCTTTGAACCGAATAATTGTCATTTTGATAACGCGCCAAGAGCTGGAAGTGTGGAGCGAGTTCAACGGCACCTTGAACCTTTTCATCCACAGCCCTGCACGCTTACACTAAGCCTCGCTCTTCCCGCACTATTTTCAACTCATTATCAAGAAACAATCAAAGTATGCAGTAAATATTGTTTGGGAAGAGTAGGGAGAGGCGTGAAAGAATTCGAGATACTTATGACAATTATATAACTTTGTGAAACTAATTATAATTTTTTTTCGTACCATTAAAAAAACAAAAACAGAAGGATACTATTCAATGAACATTTATTACATTAAAATATAAATATTTAGTGTAAGTAAACATTGATAGGAAAGGCCTATTTATGGTTTGTTTGTTTTTGAATTTCGCGCAAAGCTA